>NC_069500.1:385106219-385286219 GCF_027579735.1 Bombina bombina
CGCACACATTCGAGCCCGCTACAAAGTTTGGCTGCGGGGTGGAAGTGGGCTACGGACCGGGATCCACAGCCGGTCGACTCAATTCCACCTACAAGGCCATCTACGCAGGCATATCAGACCGGATCCTTAGGTGAGACGAGCAAGGGGGGAGACAGCGCAAGGAAAATCTCTAAATGTTTCTTTTTATAGCAGCGAAGCAAGCAGTAATTTTTCTCTTATTTACAAACATATGGGTGTTGGGTCCTCCTTGCGTAGCCTCTCAGGATCTGGCTCTTAAATTTTCTACTTCTTAGAGGCTTGCCAAATTCTCACTGCAATAGTTAAGCAGTGTTGAAAACCCCCTATTAAAATTAGGTCTGTGGAAATAGGGTAATGTAAGTGGAGTATGCCATGGCCCACTGCACACATACTTAAAAGTTATACCAAAAGGACTTTTGTGTTGGAAAAAATATCGGATAAGTGGCCTGTGAGGGCAAGAGTGACTTTATTGTATTTCCCTCGCTAACAATAAGTTTGGGAGACGAGGTTATAAAGGATACTGAGATATTGCCAAAGACAAAAGGCTTAGACGGGCTATTCTGGATTTCCTGAGGCTGCTTTACTCCTGCAACGAAGCCAAACGTGGAAACAGCGAGCTGGGCTGCTGTAAAAGGTCTAGCCTGACTTACTAGGCACACTTGGGTGCCGCAACTTTTGTGAGTATTCTGTGAAAGTTTAAGCTGAATCATTAGATGCATTCCTAACAGATTTACACATGATTCTTCTTTTCTCTATGCATTTTGTGTCTTGCTATATGCCTCTACGGTCGTGCACTCCACGCCTGAACCACGCCGGATGTAAAGATATCCTGGGGAAACAGCGAGCTGGACTGCTGCTAAAGGTCCAGCCTGAATCTATTGGCACAAGAGAGTGCCTTACCAGAATGTGAGTACCCTGTGTTTACTATATGTGGGGATAAGAGGGGGATCGACAGATACACACATGAGGAGGCCTTGTCTTCTTTCTTTCCCTGCACAGATCGAATATCGAAGTTTGGAGCCCCGTTAAATTTTCTATGGTCAACAAGTGGACATAATCTCTTTAAACCTCTGCCAACTCAGAGGGGGAAGCTGGGGAGAATCAGCAGACAGAACTTTTTTGCAGCTCTGGAATAGAATCCACTTGAGTATTTGATGGACTCTTGTCCCATATTTTGTGTCTTCTGTATAAGTATATTTTTTGTCCTTTTCTTTTTCCTTTTTTTTTTATTATTGGGCAATTCCTATTAATGGCATTTTGCTATGAAATGGTCGTGCAGGGATTAATGACTAAATTAACAAGTTCTAGGTTATCACTTATCTAAAAGGTTATAGTCAATTCTAATCTAGACAAATAAGATATAGAAGGAACAGATAGGAAAATCTTTGCAAGAATTGGAAGGGAACTTATTTGAATATCTGATTGACTCTGGCTTCTATTTTTATGTCCCCATTTCTTTCCATGTACTGCCCTATATCCTATTCTACTGCATTCTCTTTTTCTCTTTTTTTCTTCTGAGATACTTTTCATTAATGGCATGACGCCATAAGAATTGCTGAGAAGGAGTTAATGATTAGATCAATAGCTTTAGGTCACCACTAACACAAAAGCCTCTAGTTAAATTCAAATTAGCTAACTAAGGTAAAGTCTCTTATTTAGAAGTAAATAGGGGTAAATAGAAAATTTTAAGGCTCTTACAACTATTCTTTATGGATAAATTCCTCCTCCCCTCAGCTAACAATAAAACAGCAAGTATGGCAAGTAGAAGGCAGCAGGAAAAAAAGTTAATAAGACGAAGCACTGAGAATAGTCAGGAAATTTCACAAGAAAATGTGGTTGAAACAGTAAACAACTCTGATTTATTAAAACAAATAAGTGAAGTATTTCTTCCTAAATTTGAGGCAATTCAATCAAGCATAGACTCAGTGTCACAAGATATCAAGCAGATGGTTACTAGAATGGGTTTAGCAGAACAGCGAATATCAGATCTGGAAGACAGAGATATAGAGAAAGATAAGGAGTTAACATATATTCAGAAACAAGTCAAATATCTTAGCGATAAAGTTGAAGATATGGAAAATAGATCTAGGAGAAACAATGTAAGAGTGATTGGGGTCTCTGAAACAGTATCTGAAAGAGAGCTAATCCACTTTGCTTCAATCCAACTGCCCTCCTTGTTAAACATCAATGAGCCAACATGCACATTCATAGTAGAAAGAGCTCATAGATTAGGCAGGGTAAGAGATCAAGAGGATGATAAGAGTAGACCTAGACCAATTATTATCAAATACTTGAACTTTCAAGAAAAGGTCAAGATCATGCAAGCTTATAGAGCACAAAAAACAGTCCTCTTTCAAAATAAGAAATTATTAATTTTCCAAGATTTTGCATATGAAACAGCTAGCAAGAGGAAGTTATGTGCCCCCATCTGCTCCCGTTTGATCCAGGAAGGCAGGATAGTTAGGCTATTGTATCCAGCCAGAATCAGTATACAGACTAAAGAAGGTTTTAGGATTTTTGATAATCCTCAGGACCTAGAGGACTTCTTGAGAACAGAGCAAAGGTAAAAGTGATCAGATGAGGGATACAAGCCTTATATTAGAGATAGCCATGCTGAGTAAAGAGTGGAATAGGAGAAGGGAGAAGAAAGGAGATAAATCTTTAGGTGCAGAAAAGGGGTCAAGTAAGAAGCTAAATATTATAAGTAGGGGGCAGGATAGGAATGTTAGGAATGTGTGCGAAAGGGATTCTTTCTCTTTTTTTCTTTTTTTTTTTTTTTTTTTTTTTTTTTTCTCTTCCCCTCATCCCCCCCCCCCTTCTCTTAGATTTTCCATGTCTCTACCTAGAAGTAGGAAAGAAGTATAAGATATGACGGAATTATGTAAATTTGGATCATGGAACGTGGGAGGGTTTACCTCCCCGGTTAAAAGGAAAGCAATATTACAACACTTTAACAAACTTAAAATTGATATTGGCCTCCTACAGGAGACCCATTTAAACGAGATAGAAAGTCAAAAACTCAAATGGGGATGGGTGGGCGAGGTTATCTACTCGGCAGGAGTACAGAGAAAAAGAGGGGTAGCTATACTTTTTAGGAAATCATTAAAATATAAAATTCTAAAACAAGAAATTGATCAACAAGGGAGATTTATCATATTAGAGATAGAAATAGGCTTAAAAAGATTCGTGTTATGTAATGTTTATGGTCCAAATGTAAAAAAAACCGAGTTCTGGGAACCTCTTCAAAATAAATTATTAGAATACAATCAAAATATAATACTAGGAGGAGACCTGAATCTGGTGGCATCTAGCTTCCTAGATAGGAATAAGAGGGGGAAAGAGGCTATATCAGGCGGCAAGGATACAAAAATTTTTAAAAAATTTTGCTTTAATCTAGGCTTATTAGACATCTGGAGGAACATTTATCCAGACAGTAAAGAATTTACGTGTTTATCCAAAGTGTATAAATCATTTTCACGAATCGATATGTTCTTAATTAGCGACAAATTGTTCTCTCTGGCAAAAAAAGCCGAAATTTTGCCTATCACAATTTCGGATCACGCCCCCATCACTATCTCTTTGTCTATCTTGAATCCTAAACCAGGGAATCACAGATTATACTTTCCAACATATCTTTATAATAATTTAAAATTTAGAGGCTTTTTGCTAGAGAAATGGAATCTCTATTACAATGAGAATAAAGGATCAGTCTTGAATATAGAGTCTTTGTGGCAAGCTTTCAAAGCCGTGATAAGGGGAGAAATTCTGGCTTATATGATAAAAGTAAAAAGGAAAAATGATGCTTATTGGATCCAACTTTCTAAGCAGATTATTAATAAATTTCAAAAATATGTTGCAGATAATAGTCAAGAGAACTGGAGAAACTATTTGGAAGTCAAAAAACAAAGAGACAATTGGCATATATCAAAAGAAATCCAGCATGAGCTGAAAAGAAATAGCAACTATATGCAGTTCGGTAATAAGATAGGGAAATTCTTAGCCAGATTGGTAAGTACTAGAAAATCTAATAGTATAATATCAATAATAAAAACCAAACACAAAACTTGCACTCTCCCCCATGATATTTTAGAGGAATTCACGCACTACTTTAAACAATTATATCAGGCTCAACCTATAGATAAAACAAAAAAAGCTCTCTTCTGGGATAGGATTAAAACACCTCAAATAGCCAAAGACGATCTGGATCTCCTCAACTCTCCAATCAAGGAGGAGGAGATTAAAAACTCTATTACGAAATTAAAGCTAAACAAAGCGCCAGGCCCGGATGATCTTCCTGGAGAATTATATAAAATTCTTGCAGATTCGGTTACCCCCATTCTCTGTGAGCTTTTCAATGGTTTCCTACAAGATAATCAAACACCTTCTAAATATTTTACAGAATCTAGAATAATCTTAATTTACAAACAAGGTAAAAATAAAGAACTAATGGAGTCTTACAGACCCATCTCTCTGTTAAACGTGGATTACAAAATCCTTACCCACATCTTAGCAGACAGACTGCAAAAAGTGATTAGTGAACTGGTCCATCCTGACCAAACTGGTTTTATCAAAGGAAGGACACTTATTAAAAACCTCAGGAAACTAGAAATAGCAATTAATTACTGTGAACAAAAAAAAGAAGGGAGAGAAAAGCTCACAGAGGATGCAGCAATTATTTCGATTGATACTCAGAAAGCGTTTGACACGCTACTTTGGGATCATATGTTGACAACTATTAATAAGTTCGGTATCCAGGGTAAATTTTCCCATATTATTGCCTTACTGTACTCTAATCCAGGGGCGAGTCTAAGTATTAATTCCTTAACTTCAGAACACTTTAGACTCCAGCGAGGAACGAGACAAGGTTGTCCGCTATCCCCGTTGCTTTTTAACTTAGCGTTAGAACCTCTGGCAATATTGTTTAGACAAGAACTGCTAGGGATAAATATCAAAGGACACAGAATAACCCAAGCCATATATGCCGATGATCTGCTTATATTTGCTCAAAATCTCCAATATAATCTGCCTATAATTATGGAAGCTTTAGAATCTTTTCAGGCTTTCTCCGGCTTTGCAATTAACAAAGAAAAATCAGAACTTATGTGGCTTATCAAATTAAAAAGCTCTCCAGAAATCCCTTTTAAAGTAACCAAAGATCATATTACATATCTAGGGATAAAATTTGCATCTAACTCTAAGAGAGGGTACAAGTTAAATTTTGTACCAGCTATTGCATCACTCCAGGCAGATTTAGAAAGGTGGAAGAACCTGCCTATCTCATTTATGGGACGAATACATTTAATAAAAATGATTTCTCTCCCTAAATTTTTATATATTTTTCAGGCTCTCCCACTTCTACTACTGAGGAAAGATTGTCAGTTAATCAATAAACTAATATCGCAATTTATTTGGTGCAAAAAAAAACCTAGGATAGCGTTGAAACGTCTGAGTGCCAGGAAAGAGGCTGCAGGTTCGGCTCTTCCCGATTTTGAGATGTATAACATAGCTTCTAACCTAAAATTTGTTTGGGACTGGTTTTCGGAAACAGGACACTTCTCCTTGCTAGAAATTGAAGGAGCTTTAGTAGCACCTTATGCCCTGAAAGCATTAACACACATGCCTTTAAAACTAATTCCTATAGAAACAAGGGGGATGCTTATCATAGACCAACCAATACGGGCCTGGCGTCAATTCTGTGCTAAAATTGGGATCAGCCATCGGGGTTCAGCTTTCCTCTCAATTAAAGGTAATCCTGAATTCGAGGTAGGCTATGACTCAGCTAGATTTAATGCCTGGTCAGACCGTGGGATTAATCATATTGCACAGCTAATTAAAAAAGAAGATAACTCGATTAAATCTTTTAATGAATGTAAATCGGAATTTGACATACCAAATCGTTTATTCTTCTCTTATTTACAACTACGGCACTATGCTGATCAGTGTAGGAAAATAATGGCTTTAGAGTGGGACAATGATATATTAAGGCAGATAACTAGTATGTTTCAAGCAGGAAATTATTCTATCACAAACTCTTATAATGCTTTACTTACTTCTCAAGAACAAAGCAATAAAAGATATTTGGAACTTAAATGGGATATAGCAGGTGATAACTTACAAGAATTAGATTTATTTAAGAACTCGGGAGATAGGGTAGCAAAGGCAATGAGAGGGGAATATTTTAGAGAACAACAATTAAAGATTTGGTATCAATGCTATTTTACACCTAGCTGGCAGGCTCGGTGGGACAAAAAACATGAGAACATAGCCTGTAGGAAATGCAAGTATCTGGCAGCAGATATGTTCCATCTTTTTTGGTCCTGTCCTGTAATCCAAAGATTCTGGGGGAAAATCTCATTTTGGGTCACTAAAATCTTAAACCAACACTTTCAAGTTAGTAAACATGCAGTCTTTTTCTTAGCAAACCAGGAAGAAGTAGGCCCTAGTTATTTATTAATAAACACAATGATACTGTTCGGTAGGAAATTGGTTTTAAAATATTGGCAGTCTAACAAAGAACCCAAATTCTCTGAATTTAAAAAGGGGATAACATATCAAATGTTTCTAGAACAAGCCTTAGTAAAAGCACAGATAGATAACAACATTAGGTTCTTTATAAATAAATGGGGGATTTTCATTAAATCTCTGGATCAGGAAACTCAAAAATTGATCCTGCAGCCATTTAAAAATTATCTTCTCTTATTGGAAGCTAACCTAAGAGGTGAGTGGCTACTTGACTGAAGGATTCTGGTGAAAGCTGGGTGAGGAGAGGGGGGGGCTGTGTGGGTTTTTTTTTTTTTTTTTTTTTTTTTCCCTTTTTTCCTTCTTTCTTCTTCTTTTCTCTTCTCTGTTTTTCTTTTCTCTGTGTGTGTGCCAGTTAGGATCTAGAGTTTATAGCATTAATGGTGATCAGAGTTTTGGGAGGGTTTTTATGTATTAAGAAAAATTTGCCAGGTCAGAGTTGTCTTTCTTTCATTTCTCGAGTGGATAGGTGAATTTCTTCACCCATTTAAGGTGTCCTTTCATGTCTAAGCGAGATTGTATTCTGTTTTGTATTAACGTACACTTTATTGCAAGTATTTTTCTTATTTGCTTTTTTGTTGGATTCACCTACTGTTAAATGTTTATCTTTCTTGGCAAAATAAAAAAAAAAAATAAAAAAAAAAAATACACCGGGGGGGGGGGAGTGAGAGAACAGGGTGGAAATAATTATACCAGAGGGATATGAGAGAGATCCAGAGTAAAATAAATAAACTGTAGGGATGTGAAAGAGACCCAGGGGGCAATAAATATACCAAGGGGACATGAAAGTGCCCCGGGGGAAAAAATGCAATGGGGGCACTGAAAGAAACCCGGGGTGGGGGGAATAAATACACCAGGGAAATGTGAGAGACCCAGTGGGGAATAAATACACCAGGGGGGATGTGAGAGAGACCGGGGCAATAAATACACTGGGGGGACTTGAGAAAGGCCCAAGAGGTAAATAAATACACCAGAGTAATGTGAGAGAGAACCGGGGGGGGGAATAAATACACATGGGGCAATGTGAGAGAGACCATAGAAACATAGAAACATAGAAACATAGATATTGACGGCAGATAAGAGCCATAGGCCCAGCAAGTCAGGGGGGAATAAATACACTGAGGGATGTGAGAAAGATACAGGAGGGAAATAAACATACCGGGGAAAGTGAGAGAGACCCAGGGGGGAATAAATACACCAGGGGAATGTTAGAGACCCAGGGGGGAATAAATATACCTGGGGTATGTGAGAGAGACCTAAGGGGGGAATAAATACACATGGGGGAATGTTATAGACCCAGGGGGGAATAAATACACATGGGGAATGTGAGAGAGATGGGGGGGGGGAATAAATAAACCTGGGGAATGTGAGAGAGACCCTGGGGGGTAATAAATACACGGGGGGAACATAAGAGAGACCCAGGGGGAAATACATGTGAAGAGACCCAGGGGGAGAGTAAATTTGAAAGTTGTTTAAAATTGTATGTCCTATCTGAATTATGAAAGAAAAATTTTGGGTTTTCGTCCTTTTGAATAACAGAAAGAAATCGAATTATAATGCAATTTTCATCAGTTGATATGAAATAGACACATGTAGTCATACTCACAAGCCTCCACAAGCTCCTATGTAAAAGAAAAACAAGAGGCAAGAAAAGAACAATAGTTCAATATTGCAGCTGGAAACAGAATAAAACAAGATGGTTGTTCAATCTACTAACAAAATTGTTTATATTATAAACCTAATGAGTAGCAAAGGGGCACCAAAGCATTGTGCTTTATATATCAAATAACAAACATTTACTATTTTTGTGTCTTCATTGTGGATATAGGAGCCACCTTACCTGCCAAGACTTTGTAGCACCTATAATTGTTTGAGTACTGTGTGCACAATGAATAATTCACGCCAATGAGCTACAAACAATGCAGCTCTCAACAGCAAAACAAAACCCTGATGCCAGTTGACCTTAAAATATTTTACATCACACACACCATAGAATTATAGGTATTACTTAAAGGGACATTATACACTAGATTTTTCTTTGCATAAATCTTTTGTAGATGATCCATTTATATAGCCCATACAGCTTTTTAAATATATATAGTTTTGCTTATTTTTAAATAACATTGCACTGATTTTCAGACTCCTAACAAAGCCCCAAAGTTTTAGGAGACTACTTATGTATACCTACTCCAGCGTGCTCCTGTTTGTGTAAATAGTTTTTCATATGCAGAGGAAGGGGGGTCTGCTTTATTGCTATATAACCACTTTCAGTGGGTTTTCCAGCTAACCTTTTCAACAGTGCTAAACTGGGAGCTTCTCAGTAAGTTTTTAAATGGTTTTATACTGGAATTTTGGATCAGTATCTGTGCATACTATTCTTTATAGTAGGGTCTATTACATGCAGTTAAATTGAAATTAATGTATACTGTTCCTTTAATTAAAGGGACAGTCTAGTCAAAATCATACTTTCATGATTCAGACTGGGCATGCAATTTTAAACAACTTTCCTATTTACTTTTATCTTAAAATGTTCTTTGTTCTCTTGGTATTCTTTGTTGAAAGCTAAATCTATATAGGCTCATATGCTAATTTCTAAGCCCTTGAAGGTCGCCTCTTATGTCAGGGCATTTTGACAGGTTTTTTTTTACAGCTAGACAGCACTAGTTCATGTGTTCCATATAGATAACATTGTGCTCACTCCGTGGAGTTACTTAGGAGTCAGCTCTGATTGGCTATAAAATGCAAGTCTGTCAAAAGAAGGAGTCAGTCTGCAGAGGCTTAGATACTAGGTAATCACAGAGGTAAAAAGTGTATTAATATAACAGTGTTGTTTATGCAAAACTGGGGAATGGGTAATAAAGGGATTATCTATGTTTTAAAGGGACAGTCTACACCAGAATTGTTATTGTTTTAAAAGATAGATAATACCTTTTTTACCCATTCCCTAGTTTTGCATAACCAACACAGTTATATTTATATATTTTTTGCCTCTGTGATTATCTTGTATCTAAGCCTCTGCAGACTGCCCCTTTATTTCAGTTCTTTTGACAGACTTGCAGTTTAGCCAATCAGTGATGGCTCCCAGGTAACTTCACGTGCACGAGCACAGTGTTATCTATATGAAAAACATGAACTAACACCCTCTAGTGGTGAAAAACCTGTTAAAATGCATTCTTAAGAGGCGGCCTTTAAGGTCTAAGAAATTAGCATATGAACATCCTAGGTTAAGCTTTCAACTAAGAATACCAAGAGAATAAAGAAAAATTGGTGATAAAAGTAAATTGGAAAATTGTTTAAAATTACATGCCCTATCTGAATCATGAAAGGTTTTTTTGGACTAGACTGTCCCTTTAAACAATAAAAAGTCTGCAGTAGACTGCCCCTTTTTTCTGAACAATGTCAGTATTTTAAAATTAATTAACCTGTTATGGTTAAAGGGACAGTGTACTGTAAAAAATGTTTCTCCTTTAATTTGTTCCCAAAAATATTTTACCTGCTGGAGTGTACTAAATTTACCAATAGCACCTTCACCTTTATGTTGGTACTTGAAATAGCAAGTATTGCCTGTTGTGTCCCCATCTATACTGAAAATGTAAATACTTAAGTATTGGATGTAGAAAATCTATGTAAACATAGTCAGAGGAAGAAATTACACTCCCAGTGTGGGGGGGGGGGGGGGGGTGCTAGGAGAGATGCATAATACAATGTTAATTTTTAAATCGACTCCCCAAGTATTGGGCTTTGTTATACAGACAGAGATAAGGAAGAATTTGAGTGTATAGAAAATAAAAATAAGATTTCCCTTCAAGTTCAGCCCATTTTAAAGGGATTAGGTTTTAAAGAACAAAAGCCTAGATTACGAGTTTTGCGCTAAACAGGGTGCAAAACTAACGCCAAAAAAGTTGCGTTATTTTACTCTCCATAGCGCTGCCATTACGAGTTACTGAAAAGCCCACTAGGTTTGGTGTCACCCGGTGCGGTAAGCCATGGTGTCAACCCCCCATAATCTCTCCCTCTCTCCACTTGGCTCGGCTGGTTCTACATAGGAAATTAGGGGAAGCATGTACTAATAATCTGTATAGGGCTGTATGTACCCAGTGGGGTGTGTGTGTTCCAGGCTCCTCTCAAAATTCTCATAAGTAACACCTAATACATTATTTTTAAAGCTTTGAAATGAAGACTTTAAATGCTAAACAGCATTATAAACCTAATAAAATAATCACACAACACAGAATATATAATTAAACTAAGTTAAATGAACAAAAACATTTGCTAAACAGCATTATAAACCTAATAAAATAATCACACAACACAGACTTCACTTGCATTTTTCTGCAAACAGTTCTTTCTATGCATTCCAATCTGGACTGATTTATAGACTGGAAGATCTTGTTCCTTTGAAATCTGCTTGATAGCTCAGGTCTGGTTAAACTGGTTAATTTCAGCTTGCTTGGCTTTGCTGCAACACAAGTGGACAGCTCCACCTACTGGCTATTTTAATAAATGCACTGCTTCTCAATGCTTTTCAATAGCAGTCACATGACTGGAAAAAAAGGTTGTTATTCTGAAATGGTGTAAATTGAACCGTTGTAAAACGAGGGCCACCTGTATATAGGTGTATATATATATATATATATATATATATATATATATATATATATATATATATATATATATTAACAAATTTGAAATTATTTAAATTACCCACTATTCATAACTAACATAACTATTCTAATAAAATATAAAAATACTACCAATTAAAAACCTAAATTACAAATTTAAAAAAACCTAACACTATGAAAAAAAATACAAAAAATCTAAAATTACAAAAAATAATAAACACTAAATTACGAAAAATAAAAAAACACTAAGCTTACAAAAAATAATAGTAGTGTTAGGTTTTTTTAAATTTGTAATTTAGGTTTTTAATTGGTAGTATTTTTTTTATTTTATTATAATAGTTATGTTAGGTTAATTTATAGTTTAATGTTAGGTTTATTTTTATTTCACAGGTAAGTTTGTATTTATTTAAATATAGTTATATTGTAATTTTAATTTAAAGTTCGGGGGTGTTAGGTTTAGGGGTTAATAGTTTAATTTTGTATTTTGCGATGTGGGGGACCGGGTCTACGGGTGAATAGGTTTAGTTTAGTAGTTACTATGTGGGGGGCTGGAGGTTTAGGGGTTAATACTTTATTATAGCGTTGGCGATGTAAGGGGGCAGCGGTTTAGGAGTTAATAGGTTTATTTAGGTGTTGGTGATGGGGAGCGGTGGATTAGGGTTTAATAACTTTTATTAGTGGTGGCGATGTCGGGGAGCGACGGTTTAGGGGTTAATATATTTAAATACTGTTGGCGATGTGGGTGACAGATTAGGGGTTAATAAATGTATTTAATAGTCGCGATGTGGGTGGGCGGCAGATTAGGGGTTAATAGGTTTACTATAGTGTTTGCGATGTGGGAGGGTGGCGGTTTAGGGGTTAATAGGTAGTTAATGGGTGTTAGTGTATTGTAACACTTTAGTTATGAGTTTTGTGAAACTATTTTGTTACACAAAATCCAAAATTACTACTCTCAGATGACGGTATGAATCGTGTCGGTATAGGCTGTAACGCAAGCTTTTTAGCCTGAACGCACAACCTGTAATACCGGCGCTATGAAAATCCCAAACAAAAACGTAATTTTTTGAGTGTGGAATGGACGTTGTGTTACAGGCTAAAATGCTTGCGTTACAGCTATAACTAAAATACTCGTAATATGCGTTAAAAGCCGTACCGCACCGTAACGAAAAACTCGTAATCTAGGTAAAAGTCTGATATTTAATATACAAAAATAAACCTAAATCAAAAATTCCCCGTACATTTCATACTTCTTGTATAATAAAACATTGGAAACAAATTTTACAGTACCTTGTCCCTTTTAGTGTATTTCCAAATGGTAAGTATATGTTTTTATGAATATTAGAAATATTTCATAGAGACAGAGGGGCATATTTATGATTGTGCGAGCGGACATGCACGTTATTTATCATTGCACCAGCAGGGGGTGTCAATCAAGCCGATCGTCGATTTCTGACAATTTCTGTCCGCCGCCTCAGAGCAGGCGGACAGGTTAGGGAGCAGCGGTCTCTAGACTGGAAACACGGGGCATCAAGCAACGTACGGAGCTTGATAAATATGCCCCAGAGAGTTTGATGACAGATAAGAACCATAGTTCCAACAATACTGCCCATATTTCCTGTAAGTATATCCTTAATTAGTTTGTAAAATTGCCTTATACTTATCCCAGGAATTCTTGAAGTCCACCTCTAATAGAGGTTTATTCCATGAATCAACGACCCATTCTGTAAGGAAGTGCTTCCACAACTTATTCCTGAACTTCACCTACTACCTTTCAACATGACCCCTTCTTCTGGTGTTAAGCATATGGCTGTCCTACGAACTAGATAAAGTTATACTTTTAGGAAATATCGAGCAGAATTGCTGGGCCTTTGGCTCTTATCTGCTGTCAAAATGTATTTTCTATAATATTGCACTTTGTGATGTTGAATTTTAAATCCCAGTTATTTTTCCAATTTTTTTAAAACCACTTCTCATTTAGCCCCACTTCACTGGAACATCAACTAGCAGACATACCTTCCCCTGTAGCACTCTGCTGATATTATTGATAAATGTGTTAAACAAAACTAGCACCAGAACACCACTTGTAAACACTCCTTCCACAGAATATACTCAATTTATTAAAATTTAAATATTTTAAAAATGTGTCAGCACAAATGTATCTTTGTATGGCACCTCCAAAATAATTTGCAAAGAATTCCTCAAAGTAATCATTAAGCATATTACATACCATTTTATAGGCATTATTGTTAAAAAGATTAATACATTATTTCATGTAATTGCATTTCAAATGTAAATATATATTTAATGATATATGTTTAATAGTAGTAAAAATAAAACTTTGCGATATACTTTCTTTATGTCTAAAAGTTGTGAGTTCTCCAATTCTGAGAATTGGACGTGCACACGTTTAGTCTTTACAAGCCTAATCATTCTGTATATCTGCCACTAACTCTCTTTCCTAATTGGCTAATTGACCTCAGCAGAGGTTATAAGATAATATATTGAAGAAAATTGATGTTTTCTTAACAAAATGACTGTGGCAACCATTCTATACTCTAGTTCAGCATGGATTCTCCAAAAAAGGACAGTGGTGGGGGAAGGTACATCCATTGAAAAACAGTTGCAGTTTAAAATTGCCTGTTCTATCTGAATCAGGAAAGTTTAAATTTGACTTGAGTGTCCCTTTAAAGATCTGAGCTATGTGGAAACTAACATCTGCACAGACTCTGAGGAATTATGAGAAGTGTGAACACTGATGAACAGATTTGCTACTGAAATTAGTTGTTGGAAGGAAATATAGCCACTTTGCAGTCAATTGCTAGTTATTTCATTTAAAAAAACACACCTATTGCCAGACAGACTTCAGATCAAAAGACATATGTCAAACATAAGGAAAGAGAGTTGGCAAATTTAGACAATGTGTTAATCCTAGCCCCACCCTGGAATTTGCATTGTGCCACTGAGTTAATGGATTAATTACAGCAAACCAATGTCCCTTTTAAACTTCAGCTGGAGAATAAGTTCAATTGTTAAATGATTTTCAATAACTAACCTGCAAGTCTTGCACTGAAGGGAATAATGACTTTAATGTATTGTAATTGTTACTGGTTGAGCAATGTATACATTCATTTTAAAGAACATAATCACAATTTTAATTTGTCAAAAAAACAACCTGAATTCTGTTGCTTTTCTATTGAAAAGCTGTTTGAAGAAATGTTATTTACATTAAAGGGGCATACAATTCTAACTTAAAAGGACATTATAAAATTCATGTCTTTCCAATGACATGTTATAGGTGTTGCATAGTCTAAAATGTATGGGAACTGTTTGCAGAGGGAGCAGATCTCATTATCTTATCACTCTGTATAAACTCAAAGGCTTCCTTATCTCTGTCTGAGATAACAATTGAAAATTAACATTTTAGTAACTAATACTATCTTCCCATCCCCCCACTAGGATTGTCATTTCTTCTGGACCTTGTTTACATATCTTTTCTGTGCCCATAACTGTAATATTGACGTATTTTTTATAGGCGATGGTTTAAAAAAGCAACATCGCTATTTCAAATTACAAAATAAAGGTAAATGAGTCATTTGTAAACAATGTATCATACTCCAGTGGATAAAAGTTTACAGTGCATTGTCCCTTTAAAAGGAAAGTAAACATCTTGGAATTACAGGGCACTTCTGTTGTCTTGCTATAGAAAAACATATTAGCCAAGTCTAAACATTTAAACAAATTAGCACCTTGTTTGCTGCAATTGTTTTTAAATAGTCACACTCCACCCAGTACTTGCCTCATTTGAAATAACCAATATGGGCTTGAGTCTGCAGATAACAAGGTTTAGCCATAAACCTTAAATGTTAAAGCCAGAGTTAGCCTTGAGAAGTCTACAGTGCACTTTTTAGTTTATGAGACTTTTTAGTTTATGAGACTTTTTAACCCTTTAACGCTGTTACAGCGTTGTATTCTGTCCGAATTTTTCTGGGCTTTAGCGCCGATGGACGGAATACAACGTCCTAACGGCTTGGCTTTCCTGAAGCCACTAGCTCTTCCCTGATGGGATTGCGGTCTTGGCAGGAAAGGGTTAAAGCTAAATTACACATAATTGGGCAAAATAAATAATGAACATATATTGCAAAGCTGTTTCCCTATGTATAACTTATCTGTCTCTTTAATACTAGATATAACCGTGCATACAAAGCAAGGATTAGTCTGAGAATAATATGTAGATGTAAATTTTTAATGATATTAGGTGTTTAAATATATAAAAAAAAGTGTGATGTCACCTTATTGTTACCTAGGATTTATTTTTCAAAAGTTTTCTTCTCTTCTGCTGTGGTCAGTTAGGGACAGATAATGGGACCTGAAAGCTCACGATTTTCAGATTTATATTATAAGAAAAATGGTCAAAATAAACAATGAACATATATTTCAAATGCGTTTTTTATGTCCAATTAAGGACCATATTACTAACGGAGCGGTATTTAACGCTCTTGCTCGCACCAAACTCCGCTAGAACTAAGCTTTTTGCATGTGTCGAGTTGCATTCATATTACAAGCTGAACATAAAACATTTTCGCTTGCGTGCTAACCGAATGTGTATAAAAAGCCAAACTTCGAATATCGTGAACGCATTAAAGGGATAATAAACTCAATTTTTTTTCTTTAATGATTCAGATAGAGCAGGCATTTTTTTGCAATGTTCTAATTTACTCCAATTATCAATTGTATTCGTTCTCTTGCTATCTTTATTTTAAAATGCAGGAATGTAAAGTTTAGGACACCTGATACCTTGGGGCCTATCTATCAATCTCCGTAAGGAGCTTGACGGCCCGTGTGTCTTCAGACTCGCCAGAAACAGCAGTTATGAAGCAGCGGTCACAAAGACCGCTGCTCCATAACCCTGTCCGCCTGCTCTGAGCAGGCAGACAGGAATCGCAACAATTCAACCCGATCGAGTACGATCGAGTTGATTGACACCTCCCTGCTGGCGGCCGATTGGCCGTGAGTCTGCAGGGGGTGGCGTTGCACCAGCAGCTCTTGTGAGCTGCTGGTGCAATGCTGAATACGGAGAGCGTATTGCTCTCCGCATTCAGCGAGGTCTTGCGGACATGATCCGCACTGTCGGATCAGGTCCGCAAGACCTTTGTTAAATAGGGGCCCTTATATCTTTGAGCCCCTATAACTTTTTTGTGCAATTTTTAAAAAAATATTTTTTATTAGATGGTGTTATTATGAGTGTCACTTTACTTTGTAAAGTATTTGTGATGTGTTTTGTGACATTTTTGTTTGTTTCAGTTAACCAGAGCTCTGAGGGTGCAATTGAGCTCACGTGTTCGCGTTTACTTTCAACTTGTAATACGAGCGATAAAGCCGACAGGTGCAAACACCCGCAATAAACTCATTTTCACTTGCACACCACTTGTTATCTGGCCCTAAACATTTTATATTACCATCTCAACATGTTTTAAGTCCCTTTAACTTGTTTTGATCACAGTTCAAAATGCATAGACTTCCACAAATGTTCAATAATTCTTAAAAAAAATAAAAAAATAGATGTTTTCAATCTGACAAATGAAATACATAAAAAAGTATGTTCTGTATTTTTATTTACAATGGATTTAGATAGTATCCTGCAGAGCAGAGTTCTAAAACAAAAAAACAAACAAAAAAGAACAATCATTTCTTTAAACAAAAGAGTTTTCTTGCCCTTCTCTTCACCCTGTCCTTATCAGAAAGGTAATAAAGATAAAAATGGATGAAAAGAAAAGATTCTGGCTGTGCAAGCAGTTGCAGAACAAAAAGAAAAAAGGGACTAACCAGTGTTGGATTAGAATGTTTACAAACAATAAAAAAGTTTTACAACATCCCATTTGTTTTCTATTGGGAGGGGAAAGTAAAAGGGACACATAACCCTTTAAAGTAAAGTCAAAATTAAACTTGCATGATTCAGATAGAACATACTATTTTAAACAACTTGCAATGTATTTCAATTATCAAAATGTTTACAATATTTTTAAATGCACACTTTCTGGGCAGTGGGCACCAGTTCCTACTGAGCATGTAGGTTTGTAATTGGTTAATGACTGTCACATGATAGAGGGGGTAGGGGAAATGGAAGTATATGAAATATGCCAGAAAGAAAATATACTACTACAAATGGCCCCTGATGCCCCTGTTTCCGTGTAAGCCTTCAGGCTCGCCGGAAACAGCAGTTATGAAGCAGCAGTCTTAAGACCGCTGCTCCTTAACTGGTCCGCTGTCTCTGAGGCTGCGGACATCAATCCCTCTGATTCTATATGATCGGGTTAATTGACACCCCTGCTAGCGGCCAATTGGCTGCAAATCTGCATGGGGCGGTATTGCTCAAGCAGTTCACCAGAACTGTTTGTGCAATGTTAAAGGACCAGTCAACACAGTAGATTTGCATAATCAACAAATGCAAGATAACAAGACAATGCAATAGCACTTAGTTTGAACTTCAAATGAGTAGTAGATTTTTTTTTTCTGACAATTTTAAAAGTTATGTATTTTTCCACTCCCTCTGTACCATGTGACAGCCATCAGCCAATCACAAATGCATACACGTACCATGTGACAGCCATCAGCCATTCACAAATGCATACACACTTATTCTTGCACATGCTCAGTAGGAGCTGGTGACTCAAAAAGTTTAAATATAAAAAGAATGTGCACATTTTGTTAATGGAAGTAAATTGGAAAGTTGTTTAAAACGGCTGCTCTGTCTGAATAATGAAAGTTTAATTTTGATTGAGTGTCCCTTTAAATGCTGTTAAATGTTAAATGCCGACAGCGTATGGTAAATCGGCCCACACGTGTTGTTGCATCATCTTTTTATTAGGCATTTGTTGATTATGCAATTATATTGTATTTAATAGTCCTTAAGCAAGTTATGCAAATTAAAAAATATATATTTTGTTACTTATTATTATTATTATTATTATTTATTTGTATAGCGCTGCAAAAAAAATCCATGGTGCTGGGTAGATATGGGGGGTAGATAAGGGTGTACGATGACAAGGATTTGTGATAAGATCTGGTACAGGAGGAAGAGGGCCCTGCTCTGTAGAGCTTACAATCTACAGGTTGAGGGTGCAGAGACATAAGGTTTTGGGTAGCTTGTCATGGGGATTGTAGTTGCAACAGTGATTCAAGACAGTTCAAGAATTTTTTTGTTTACAATTTTCTCCTGAAAGTGTCAAATGCACCTACTTCTGATGTTTCCCACTATTGAAAAAAATGGTCCAAAGTTCTACAGGTAAGCATGGGATGTCAGTCTGTCAATACAAGTATTTGTTGTACTGATTGCACTGTATGTGGTGTGGATATGACAGGAGGGCCAAATCTTTCCTCAGAATGAAACAACCATTCATAGTCAATGGAAACTATCGGGGGCAGCAGTGCCACTTTCTAGAAAACAATAGTGTATAAGTATGCCATTTTAAATTGAAAATCCTCCTTAAAGGGACAGTTTACTCAATAATTGTCTCCCCTTTAATTTGTTCCCAATGATCCACTTTACCTGCTGTAGTGTATCAAATGTTCCATTGTTCTCTCCACGTATTGGTGATCGGTTTATGGACAGATATAAGATAAAGAAGCAGGTATATGTACACAATGTGATAAAGTAATGAGATCTGATTACACCTACAAGCTCAACCCATTTTATTAGGTTGTGGCTTCAAAACACAAAATCAGCTATTTCATACACACAAATAAACCTTCAAAATCAAATCTCATACATTTTATACTTTGCAGCTGGTAAAAAAATATTTGGAAACTCAATAAGGGAAAAACTATTTTATAGTATACTGTCCCATAAAGTGTTAATAAGGGTTTTTATGCCCCTTTAAGCAATATATAATATTGAATTCAGATGTTTGGATTATAATACATGTTATCAAATATTCAAAGTTTTCAAAGATAATAAATACATTTAAAAATGGTTTAGATACATTTCTGGCTAGAAACAGAATTCAGGGGTATGAATGCTTGTGTTAGATTGGGTCACCATTTTAATGGGATTCATTTAAGATAAACTGGAGCTTTGTAAGTGTATTAAAGGGACACTCAAGTCAAAACAAACTTTTATCATTCAGAAAGAGCATGCAGTTTTAAGAAACGTTCCGATTTACTTCCATTATGAAATTTTGCTCAGTGTTTTTATATTCACACTTTCTGGTGAACAAGATCCTACTGAGCATGTGCACAAGCTCACAGGGTATACATATACTAGTTTGTGATTGGCTGATGGCTGTCACATAATACAGGGGGCATGAAAATAGGAGAAAAATTAAAGTTGTCAGAAAAAGAAATATTGCTTATTTAAAATTTAGAGTGTTATTGCATTGTCTATTTATTATGCACTTCTTAATTATGCAATTCTACTGCACTGAATGGTCCTTTAAAGGGACAGTTTACTCAAAAATGTTCTCCACTTTAATTTGTTCTCAATGATCCTCTTTACCTGCTGGAGTGTATTAAATTGTTTACAAGTAGCTCCTTTACCCTTATATTGGCATTTGAAATAGTTGATTTAGCATGTGGTATCCCCACCTATTCTGAAAGTTTGTGGCCGCAGGTATAAGCTATTGATAAGCTTTGAAAACACAGACAGCAGAAGAAATTACACTCCCAGTGGGATATAGCAGAGATAAGATAATAAAATGTTGATTTTCCATTGTTCTCTCCAAGTACTGGTGATTGTTTTATGGACAGATATAAGATAAAAAGCAGGTATATGTGCACAATGTGATACAGTAATGAGGTCAGATTATACCTACAAGCTCAACCCATTTTATTAGGTTGTGGCTTCAAAACACAAAATCAGAGCTTTAATATACACAAATAAACCTTAAAAAGCTAATTTTCATAATTTTTTTACTCTGCAGTTGGTAAAAAAAAGCAATTGTAAACACATTAAGGGAAAAACTATTTTAGAGTATACTGTCCCTTTAAGATTTGTATAGGTTGAACACAATGAACTTCTGTGTTTTTTCAATCTTTATCTACTATGTTACTATGTTATAATAAATGTTTAGGATGTGCCAGGGCACAGTAAGGTTTATGTTACCAAAACTAGTCTTTAACTTCTTTTATTCTTGTGCTCGATCTATCTCCTCAGTGCATGAAGAGCATCTAATTAGTGTGTAACCAGGGATCTCTTTAAAAAGCATCTAAATGAGCACTACTATTTAGGCTCTGCAATATATTCACTGTGCTATCTAAAATGGAGTCATGACGACTGAAATGAAGCTGTAGACACTTTGTACCATACACAGTATAAGGGTGAGTTTTAGCTTTAGTACGTTAGGTTCCAGTATGGATAGGTTGACCATATTGCGCTTTAAAAAGGGATACATATGGAGAATACATATGGCAGGGCTGTTTAAAGAAACATTTTGAATAATGTTCCATTATAAGAACCCTGACATATGTATTTTTCATATGTGTCCCTTTTTAAAGCATAAATATGGTCACCCTAAATATAGACTATATATAACCAGTTATAATAAATCCTGTGACTTCTGGGTAAATATATTCATAGTCATGGTCAGGTTGTGAGCATTGTGGATTGCAGGTTCCTTGTAATTGAAATGAATGTGTTTTATTTTGTGACTGAAATATTAGTTGTAGTTATTTAAATGGACACTTAAGTCATAATGAACTTTTATAATTCGGATACATCATGCAGTTTTAAGACATTTTCGAATTTACTTCCATTATCAAATTGTGTACAGTATTTTTATACTCACATTTTCTGGGGAACAAAATCATACTGAGCATGCGCTCAAGCTCACAGGGTATACGTATACTAGTCTGTGATTGGCTGATGTCTGCCGCATGATACAGGGGGCCGGAAAATGGGAGAAAAAATAAATTTGTCAGAAAAAATCTACTGCTTATTTGAAATTCAGAGTAGGTGTTAAATCATTGTCTTTTTAATCTGCACTTGTTAATTATACAATTCTACTGCATTGAGTGGTCCTTTAAGAGGTGCTTGTGATATGATTAGTAATTTGTATGTTTATGGTCATTTGAAGTTTGCTCATATACCCTAGACTGACAACAGTTAAAATGTATTATTGCCAGCATATATGGGGTTTTTTGTCAATGAGATAACCTGTAAAATTGCTTGTTTTTGTGAGCTAATGAATGTATTGATATCCATTATATTTCATGTTGCACAACAACATCTAAATATCAGCAGCTTAGACCGTATGCAACGCTTTATTGACAACTACAGCAGAGCAGCAGTCCTTTATTCTATCTATAGCGCTAGGTCGGCCATCACACGGCTAAAGCATTGTGCCTAAATAATAGCTTCAACTATTACTTTCTTTGGGAGTCCCTAGAATATATTAGCGACAATATCCCATGACGGTTTTTAGCCCCCATACAACTGGTTTCAGGTAGATGAACTGGCTTCAGGTAGAAAATAAATTATCCTCCCTATTGAGTTTATCCCTGATGCATTATAACCCTAAATTCCACTGCAAAAAAAAATCTCAAACTACAGCCTAATACCCCAGCGGAACAACTTTTATTTTTATTTCTTTTTCTTTTATTTAGTATTTGTTTTGCATAATTATCTGGGATTTGGTTTTGGGAGAAGGTTGGAGTTGGGGAATATTTACTAAGAAGGAGGTAATGATGCACATGCGCATTACCAATAAGGGGTTGCTTGGAGGGATTTAAGAGTATATTTGCCATAGGGGAAGTAGTTGTGCAGAGGGGAGATTACGTAGGGGCATTTGTAGGGGGCTAGGGGTATGTTGCAGTGGGAAAGAATTGTAGTCAGTTTGGTTTGACTGGGATACATTTTGGGACATGAGAATGAGACAATTTGTAGAACTGAGGCAACTGTGCTTTAAATATATTTGTGGTGGGAGGGAGGTCACATCTAGGGTCAAGTTGGCTATATAAAATAGCATTTGAATGTGTGAAAGTTTTCTAAATTGTATTTATTTTCTAATAAAGGCACTTTATACTGTTAAAAAGGTTTTGGAAAGAGAGTTTAGAACAAAGGATTAGTGTAAGGGGTTAAAGGGATTATGGACGAGGGTAAGGGATTAACCCCTTTGCTGCTAACCCTTTTTCACACCCTTGTGCCAAATTATTTTGAGCTATTTTTGCTTTTTAAATTTAAACACACATCAGTCTTATCTCAGTGAGTGACGCAGACTAAATATATATTGTTGTTTTCAGTAGAACCAGCACATTGAGAATATACTAGCTGTGCATTGGTTTTTGGATGAATGCATCCAACGTTTTAGCAAAACAAAAATCTGAATGAATGCACCAATGAAAATAAAGAAAACAAAAAAATACTGACAAAAAACGTCACTATTCATTTGTTTCCTTTATTATTTTTGAAGCATTTAATATTTACCGTAATGTGCTCTCACTGCTCTTCTCTCCGTGCGCTAGGTGAACTTTTCACCTTTAGGTTTGAAACATTTACATTAGTTTTAATGGGGATTTTTTTTTAAATGTTTAACGAAAATTAATTTTTGTTTTGTTTTAAACAAAATGAAAACTGAATTGGGCATCCAACGAATATTCGGGGGAAACAAATTTCTCTGAATATTTCGTCCGAAACTAAATTTTCTGCCCTGCACATGTCTAGAATATACCATCATTATATTTATCTTTCATTATATTGCTCTTAAGATTTTTGTAAAAACATTGAAACTAACCAGGTAACTAATTTTACTACTTTGATCAAGGTTATTCTGGTTTGCACAAAGGGTCCATACAGGCTTTTGGGGGGTTGTAATACAAACTAGAGGGTCCCATCTGTGCCAGAGTAGAAATAAAAGTAAATTATTGCCAGGTAATCACTGTAACCACAGTAATCACCTGACTATACAGACAAAATTTGCATTTTTTGTAAAGAAGGGACTTGTTCGCTACAAACAAAAAAAACTTTATTGGGAGTCAGTCTGTAAACATTTCATATTTTGTGTGTGTCAGTAAAGGTCCCCATTAAAGTCCCCATATTTTGAATTTTATTTTTTTGCTTTTACCTTTTGGGTTCATAGTGCTGATCAAGACCACCACCATTTTAAAAAGCAGGTAGTTCTCATCTGTGGCTGCTAAGGGAGCTGTGATTGAGGGGTTTTAATCACTTCCCTTTATCCATCACCCTATGTTAACCATGCCCGTTTGTAATATTCCAGCACATTTGTGATGATGTCACCGGCACTACCATTGAAGGCTCAGGAGTGTCACGCACTAACACCACCAACAACCCTTGGAATGCAATGGATGAGATCAGTAAAAATATTTTCTGAGCTGCGATTCCCCTACAGGAAGATAACATCTTGTCATGCGCACACCGGCCTTGATACGCATGACGAGAATGGCTCGTCATGCGCATTGAACAAGTTAAATGTTTGTTAAAGGGACAGTTTACTCAAAATTTTTCTCCCCTTTAATTTGTTCCCAATGATCCACTTTACCTGCTGGAGTGTATTAAATTGTTTACAAGTAGCTCCTTTACCCTTATATTGGCATTTGAAATTGTTAATTTAGCATGTGGTATCCCCACCTATTCTGAAAGTTTGTGGCCGCGCGTACCAGCTATAGATAAGCTTTGTAAACACAGCCAGCAGAAGAAATTACACTCCCAGTCGGATATAGCAGAGATAAGGTAATAAAATGTTGATTTTCCATTGTTCTCTCAAAGTACTGGTGATTGTTTTAAGGACAGATATAAGATAAAGAAGCAGGTATATGTGCACAATGTGATACAGTAATGAGATCTAATTATACCTACAAGCTCAACCCATTTTATTAGGTTGTGGCTTCAAAACACAAAATCAGAGCTTTAATATACACAAATAAGCCTTAAAAAGCAAATCTCATACATTTTATACTCTGCAGCTGGTAAAAAAAGCAATTGTAAACACATTAAGGGAAAAAATATTTTATAGTATACTGTCCCTTTAATATGTGAGTAAAAGGGGAAAAATGGGGCATGGATGTGGGTAAGGTATTAAGATAAGTAAGGAATAAATGGTGTGTAATTGTGGTGTACCTGTGTGTGTTTGTGTTTTCCTATCTAATATTTATAAGCGTATATGAGTATAATATAATAGCCCAATAATAATAGTTCTACAATACTAACAAATGCACCTATGTTCCTGTGTCTAATTCACAGGTTGCAGGTCCTTTACAACCAGGGAGTGGTGCTGGCTAATTTATTCTGAATTAGGTGCACTTTCTTGCAACTACAGTGGTGGAAATATAACTATCACTGACACCAGCTACATTTTGTAATTTTGCATTGATTTTTTTTTTCTTTGTCATTGCCTTCCAGGTAAAAATATCATAATCCATCTATTTTACTCCACCCACACAAAAACTAAAAACTAAAAAAAATGCAGGAAAATTACTTTTAGGGGAAAATAAATTCTTTGTAAGTAGCTTAGCTAGCGGAAAAGAATAATAAATGATCTGTTTTCTCCTGCATATATTTAATCTTTATCCAGGCTTTAATGGGACACATGAATGGGCATTACCATCTGGGTGGATCATACCCCTATCTCAGTTGTATTAGATCTTCCATTGTACTGGAAGATCAGAAGCCATTATGAGTTCAATGAGCCAATTCTTCTCATACAAGAAATGCAAAAGATTTTTAGAAAAGAGGATTATATAATTAGCTAGGGAAATATACCTGATGGTTATTCAGGGAAACCAAAATCACTAGACCTTAAATGTGTTTTCATTCAAATATAAGTGTAGTTATACAGCAAAGAATGATAGAATAGCATAAAAAAGAAATATGTTAGTCACCCAGGACTGCTATTAGCTTTTGTATATTATATAGTTTAGCTATTGCTTTTTAGGAGATATTGTAAAAAAAAAACAATTCTAACTCATCCATTGCAATTCCTTACCTATATATATAAAATACACTGACCGCACTCACTGTATTTAGCAAACAAAAAACTCTTCTTTATTACATAGGTGACGTTTTGGGGTGCAAAAACCTCTTCCTCAGACTTTTGGGTTTTTGCTAAATCCAGTGAGTGTGGTCAGTCTGTTTCCTGCATTATTTCATTACCTGCACCCTGGTTGCTGCCGCATTGTTTGTGAGAGTGCAGATGAACCCTGTAATACAATATACATATATATATATATATATATATATATATATATATATATATATATATATATATATATATATATATATATATATTACACTCCAGTCCTATAATTTTGGCCCTGCTGATTTTGATCATCTAGACCTTTATTGGCCTGATTAAATAGCCTGTGAGCTGAGAAATGTGTCGCCTGTTTTTTCTTAATAAATAATTTGTTATACAATTATCATCTCTGCAGTTCTGCTAGTTTGTTTTATGATGTTATAGTTTAGGGAGAATGGGGGGATTTTGGCATTTAAGCCAAGTGTAGAATTATACACTCATTATTAGAATAAATAATAGAAAATTAAATTAACACTTTATTAACAAATATGCAAAAAACAAACATTACCATAGGTAGATACTATAGTTCAAAAAGAGTCTGGGTATAATTCCTTCCAGTCCCCACAAATAGGATTTAAGCAATATAGTATCTATCTACAATTTAAAAAAGATACTATAAAGGCCATAAAGAAACATGGGAATTCCACTACCAGTTTCTATGAGTCAGTTGCCTTTAAATAGCATCTATATTAAAAATAAGGGCTATAGAGTCTGTAATGGTGTGTAATTATAATCAGCTTGTATTAGAAAAATCAAAAAAGGTAGGGTGCTTAGTGATTCACAATCAATCCAATTCCCAACAGTATTCACACTGTCTATAAAGCTGTGCGCTCAAAGGCGACCTCCTACCTGCGTACCGCTCTGATTTAACAGAGTCGGCCGATTTCTGACTGAATTCCCTATATACAATATCTATATGTCACACACACATCGCAGCATACAACTCTTATGTACAATACTACCGGTCATTATCATTATCCTCTTAGTCTATATCAGTAAAAAGAGGTGACCCTGTTTGTAGTGGATACAGATTGAGCTATACTTATGTCACGGAGAAGTAACTATAAGGCTGTCATTCGCCTTACTAGTATCAACAAATATTCTAATGTCTAGCATATGCCCCAATAAGAGCTGCAACGTATTCCCCAAATTTTAGCAACAATTGTATCCAAGGCGGATATTCCGCTCGTGTATGCTATGTGATTGCTAGCAACCACGCTCAAAACAGATTCCGCCCGCCGACGCGTTTCCGTCACTGTAACGTGACTTCGTCAGGGCATAGGGCCAGCCCAGCGTTATGCTACGCTATTTATACCCGATGGTTGTCAAGGTAACGGTTTGTGGCTCCACCGATATTATGCGGTAGTGTTAAAAAACCGCTTGGCATTTTATTAATCATCTTGTCAGTCATTTTACTGAACATAATATGTGTACGTTTTTCGCCACCTATTGTATGAAGGTTGCTATCAAAGTCACCGCAAGTGGATATTTCATGTGTACTTATACTTAATTGTATATATTGGCTTTGTTATTTGGGATTATTCACAATACAAATAAAAATCCTTAATCCTTGTCCTTACTTCCCACTTGTTTTATGATACAATTTTTTATTTTTCCACACTGTTGGAGATTTTACTCCCCCCTCTTGGAGAACGTTGTGATACCAGTCAGCTGGGAGGCTGAGAGTTCCCAGTCTGCTCCTATAGCTACTAGCGGGACGCCATCTTTTTCACACCGAAGTGACTGATCTTTCTTGGAGACTGACCGGTGACCAGTCAACTGGGAGACTCCAATATGCCAGTATTCGTATATAGCACTTGGAGGTGCAGTCTATTTGTGAGTATCTCATCTTCACCTACACACTACCATACGTTGCTACAACTGTGCTAGGCCATTGGGTGCCCCTATCTCTTGCTTTTATATATATATATTTATATATGTATATATATATATATATATATATATATATATATATATATATATATATATAGTCAATCCAGCAGGATGCACTCCATATAACTAAACAACAACTGCCACGGTGTTATACAGTCAATTCTAATACCAAAGGAAAATGTAAGCACTCAGTGCTCTTTAAAGAATATAATTTAACGTTTAATATAATCCCAAAAAAAGCATCATAACGTTTCTGAACCTCACTGGCTCCTTTGTCAAATGCAGTATGAGGTAATATTTTATACTGTATTTGAAAAAGGAGCCAGTGAGGTTCTCAAATGTTATGCTGCTATTTATGGGATAATATAACATGTCTAGTTTTATTTTTGGAAGACTATGGCTTAGATTACGAGTTTTGCGTTAGAGGCTATGCGGTGCTAACGAGCAGTTTTCTCCCACCACTCACTTACCTGCAGCGCTGGTATTAAGAGTTTTCAGAAACCCATCGTTAAAAGACAAGAAGTGAGTGTTGATCAAAATTTTGCTCCTTACCGCACTCCAAGCGCTGCTTAAGTCAGCGGTGAGCTGGTCGTACGTGGTCGTGCACGATTTCCCCATAGGAATCAACGGGGAGAGCCGGCTGAAAAAAAAGTCTAACACCTGCAAAAAAGCAGCGTAAATCTCCTTAACGCAGCCCCATTGATTCCTATGGGGAAATAAAAGTTATGTCTACACCTAACACCCTAACATGAACCCTGAGTCTAAACACCCCTAATCTTACACTTATTAACCCCTAATATGCCGCCCCCCAACATCGCCGCCACCTACATTATAGTTATTAACCCCTAATCTGCCGCTCCGGACACCGCCGCCACCTACATTACATGTATTAACCCCTAATCTGCTGCCCCCAACATCGCCGACATCTACATACTATTTATTAACCCCAATGTCGCTGAAACCTACCTACATTTATTAACCCCTAATCTGCCGCCTCCAACGTCGCCGCCACTATATTAAAGTTATTAACCCCTAAACCTAAGTCTAACCCTAACCCTAACACCCCCTAACTTAAATATAATTAAAATAAATCTAAATAAAATTACTATCATTAACTAAATTATTTCTATTTAAAACTAAATACTTACCTAAAGGTTGTGACTTTGGAATATATGTTGGAAGGTAAAAGATTGGATTCCTATGGTGTACTGGTTTAAAGGGACATTCTACTCCAGAATTTTTATTGTTTAAAAATATAGATAATTCCTTTATTACCCATTCCCCTGTTTTGCATAACCAACACTGTTATATTAATACACCTTTACCTCTGTGATTACCTTGTATTTAAGCCTCTGCAGACTTGCATTTTAACCAATTAGTGCTGACTCATAAATAACTCCATGGGAGTGAACATTGTCAGAATAAGAGTCATTCTTCAAGGGCCTAGAAATTAGCATATGAGCCTACTTAGGTTTAGCTTTCAACAAAGAATGCCAAGAGAACCAAGCAAATTTGATCATAAAAGTAAACTGGAAAGTTGTTTAAAATTGCATACTCTATCTGAATCATGAAAGTTTCATTTTGACTAGACTGTCCCTTTAATTGTAAATTTTCAGTAATGCAGCAGTGGGATTTACTAAGTTAAAATGATATTGAAATACAACCAGAAATGAGAGTGGGCGCTCTCTGACAAAAACAGAACAGTGGAATAAAGCCCGTACAATAAACAAGCTGTAATAAAGGTATAACAGTTAGGTATATAGCATCATATTATCATATATAATGCAGTCAGATACAAAATAGATAATAATAGTAGAGTTATAAAAAGTCCCAAAAAGGTGGGGTAGTGCTATGCACTGTCCACAAACGTGTGTGGTATCCAAACAGAAGGCACAGGACGGACGGCTGCTCTCCTCCTCTCAGATCAATCCAGATCAGGCACCAGAAATAAACACAAAACAGAGGGGCACCTCATGTGTAGATCAAAAATGCCACCAGCAAGAAAACATCCATAGATGCGAAATGGGTACCCACATGTAGCAATAGCACCCTTATGTGCTGGTAGTCACAGGCTGATAACTCAGGGTGTATCAGCTAACCCTTGTCCTGGCTTCAGACTGGAAAACAGGATGCAAGTTCCAAGAACAGTAGGCACCAGGATGCAGTTCCAACAGATAATAAGGTGCTTGCACTTAGCTTTTGTTAAAAATGGTTTATTTAAAAATCACATTAAAAACATCAAGCAATAAGTGGATGGGCATAGACATATAGCCCCCTGTATGCAATGCAATTTCTCGGCTTCTAAAATCAGTTGAGGTGATGATGTTGTCATATATAATTTAGATTTGAAGGGTAGATCAATGGGGTAGACAAGGAGATAGTAAAAGGACAGATGTTTACGAGAAGGATGTCCTTTAGGTATATTCGGTAGAGATAGATGTCAGATGCCAGAAGAGGACAGTGTTTGAAGTGGGTGGTCAGTGGCCTTCAGATGTGCCTGTAAGCAGATGATTTGTCACCTTTTTGTCATTTGTCACTGTGGAGTTCTGGGGACAAAAATGAAATTTATAGAAACAGATGATTATAGACAAATACACACAATTGGTGATTTAAAGGAGTTACCCTATTTAGTTTATTATGAAAGTATAGCCAAGCTCCACCCACAATTTATTTGGAAGAGCCACACCAAACTCCACCCACCCCTTATTTGGAAGAGCCACACCAAACTCCACTCACCCCTTATTTGAAAGAGCCACACCAAACTCCATTCAGCCCTTATTTGGAAGAGTCACACCAAACTCCACTCACCACTTATTTGGAAGAGCCACACCAAACTCCACTCACCCCTTATTTGGAAGAGCCACACCAAACTCCACTCACCCCTTATTTGGAAGAGCCCCACTAAACTCCACCCACCACGTGCATTAGCCATTGTTAGTAGCTAAAGCCAATTAGGCAAATATATTTTAGTTGTGAGAAGTCTTCAATGTGCATTCCCAGTTCTGTGAATAAGAGCATTCAGAACGTTCAGAGCTAAATTATATGAAACAAGGAAATAAATAAATAAAAGTTGTTTATTATGAACATTTTATATTCTAATTTCAATGCTTTTTTGTTTGTCTGGAGAAGGGAGAAGGGTTTTTCTGGAGAAGGGAGAAATTGTAAATAAGTGAGAGGTAGCCAGGTCCTTACACTGGTAGCTACAGTATAAGGTTTAGAAGGTGGAGTTCACTGCTACCAGCTGTGGACCACAGAGTTAAACCCATATGTTGCTAATGTAATGTACTCTATGGCCATATTATAAAGGAAGAGAAATTGTTTCTCTTCCAGTTTGATCTTTTAATTAATTGCACATGTGGGGACTGCATTAACTCTATGAATCTGGAGCAAGGGTAGTGGTGGAAATGGGAGCACGATTTTTATTATTATTTGTATTATTATTTTAGTGGCAACTCAGTTTCTTTTTACCTAACTGTGCTATATATTTTTAATTGTACTTTAAATATGAATTTAAGTGACATAGCAACCCATAGCAATAAAGTGACCAAAGTCATAGTAAGAGCAAATAAAATGTGAATTGATAATTAATGTACATTTAGGAGACTATATTCTGTAGCATTAAAATTAGATTTCCTATTCACTATAAAAGAAAGAAAATGTATCCCAAAAAAGAACAAAATTAAACTGTCTTTACAGCATTTTCCAAAATAAATTCAGCTCACCATACCTATTTGCTCTGATTGTTTAAAGAAACTTTTTCTAGTAGCCCTTAACACCACCCCCTGCTGAGATCAAGCAGTACCCAGGCTTTGTGGAAATAGGCCAGCTCTTTGTTGATAGTCTCAACGTGCTAAGAAAAAACAATGTGTATTTTGATCTTGACTTCTCTTAAATCATTTTGCTGAACCAAATTGCTCTTGATGTTTACACCTTACACTCTGAGCTGCATCAGATGGCTCGTAATGAGATGGCAGAACTGCGGGGGGTAGTAATACAAATCACATCCCAGACCTGTATCTAATTTATATACAACAATTTGCTCCAGCAAAATCCAACATATACTGTATATCTGCTACTATTAGACCAATCTTCTTCCAAGGTTTTATTTGTATTTATTAATCTATGTTGTAGCCTATACACAGTGCTTTCTATCTACTTGTGATATAAATTATAAATATTAGATCACCCACATTTAATGAGACATATACATCAAATCTAATATTGATATACTGGTGTATATCAATAAATAAGCTCTGTATTTCAAGAGATTTAAATATATATATATGGGGCATGTAAAGTTCATATCATATATTGCTCGAGCACTAAGCCAATGGTGCACAAGTAGTGATGGTAGTTCTGTGCTATACTATTAATAATAATGGTTTACTTCAGGTCTTAAACAGCAAAATGTTACAGTGGTGGTATTTTGAACTCACAACTTGAAGTACAATCGCAATGAGTATTGGGCACACTAAAAAAATCTTTAAGATGCTTTGGTTAAAATGTTTAACCATCCACTTGTAATATCAGATTTCATTTTGTATTATTCTTAGCACAAGAACGAAAGCAAGATAACTGTATTTAACGCCCGCAAAATGATTAAATACATAGTTAAAGCTAGCTCCAGAGCAGCAATGCACTACTGGTATCTAGCTGAAAAACATCTGGTAAGCCAATGACAAGAGACAAATGTGTGTAGCCATCAATCACAAGCTAGCTCCGCCTCCCAGTAGTGTAGGATATTTACGTTTTTTTTCAACAAAGGATATCAAGAGAAGAAAGTAAATTTTAAATAGAAGTGAATTTAAAAGTCTCTTAAAAATACATGCTCTATCTGAATCATGCAAGATTAATTCTGATTTTCCTATCCCTGTCATTTTAAATAAAAAAATGATGTTTTTTAGACAAACTAGGTTAGCTAGAAAACTATATCATATGCTTCCTCAAATCCTTTTCCTAAACCAATACTTTCCTTAACCTATACCAATAAGAAATGCAATAATATACAGGGAGTGCAGAATTATTAGGCAAATGAGTATTTTGACCACATCATCCTCTTTATGCATGTTGTCTTACTCCAAGCTGTATAGGCTCGAAAGCCTACTGCCAATTAAGCATATTAGGTGATGTGCATCTCTGTAATGAGAAGGGGTGTGGTCTAATGACATCAACATCCTATATCAGGTGTGCATAATTATTAGGCAACTTCCTTTCCTTTTGCAAAATGGGTCAAAAGAAGGACTTGACAGGCTCAGAAAAGTCAAAAATAGTGAGATATCTTGCAGAGGGATGCATCCAAGCTGTATAGGCTCGAAAGCCTACTGCCAATTAAGCATATTAGGTGATGTGCATCTCTGTAATGAGAAGGGGTGTGGTCTAATGACATCAACATCCTATATCAGGTGTGCATAATTATTAGGCAACTTCCTTTCCTTTTGCAAAATGGGTCAAAAGAAGGACTTGACAGGCTCAGAAAAGTCAAAAATAGTGAGATATCTTGCAGAGGGATGCATCACTCTTAAAATTGCAAAGCTTCTGAAGCGTGATCATCGAACAATCAAGCGTTTCATTCAAAATAGTCAACAGGGTCGCAAGAAGCGTGTGGAAAAACCAAGGCGCAAAATAACTGCCCATGAACTGAGAAAAGTCAAGCGTGCAGCTGCCAAGATGCCACTTGCCACCAGTTAGGCCATATTTCAGAGCTGCAACATCACTGGAGTGCCCAAAAGCACAAGGTGTGCAATACTCAGAGACATGGCCAAGGTAAGAAAGGCTGAAAGACGACCACCACTGAACAAGACACACAAGCTGAAATGTCAAGACTGGGCCAAGAAATATCTCAAGACTGATTTTTCTAAGGTTTTATGGACTGATGAAATGAGAGTGAGTCTTGATGGGCCAGATGGATGGGCCCGTGGCTGAATTGGTAAAGGGCAGAGAGCTCCAGTCCGACTCAGACGCCAGCAAGGTGGAGGTGGAGTACTGGTTTGGGCTGGTATCATCAAAGATGAACTTGTGGGGCCTTTTTGGGTTGAGGATGGAGTCAAGCTCAACTCCCAGTCCTACTGCCAGTTTCTGGAAGACACCTTCTTCAAGCAGTGGTACAGGAAGAAGTCTGCATCCTTCAAGAAAAACATGATTTTCATGCAGGACAATGCTTCATCACACGCGTCCAAGTACTCCACAGCGTGGCTGGCAAGAAAGGGTATAAAAGAAGAAAATCTAATGACATGGCCTCCTTGTTCACCTGATCTGAACCCCATTGAGAACCTGTGGTCCATCATCAAATGTGAGATTTACAAGGAGGGAAAACAGTACACCTCTCTGAACAGTGTCTGGGAGGCTGTGGTTGCTGCAGCACGCAATGTTGATGGTGAACAGATCAAAACACTGACAGAATCCATGGAGTGTCCTTGCAAAGAAAGCTATATTGGTCACTGATTTGTTTTTGTTTTGTTTTTGAATGTCAGAAATGTATATTTGTGAATGTTGAGATGTTATATTGGTTTCACTGGTAAAAATAAATAATTGAAATGGGTATATATTTGTTTTTTGTTAAGTTGCCTAATAATTATGCACAGTAATAGTCACCTGCACACACAGATATCCCCCTAAAATAGCTATAACTAAAAACAAACTAAAAACTACTTCCAAAACTATTCAGCTTTGATATTAATGAGTTTTTTGGGTTCTCTGAGAACATGGTTGTTGTTCAATAATAAAATGAATCCTCAAAAATACAACTTGCCTAATAATTCTGCACTCCCTGTACAGAGAAAAGGGAAATCTCTTTAACCCTATTTATGCCATTGATTTTTTAGTGTAAAAATGCAACAGAAAAATATCTGGATTAGCACTAATAAATCTGGTGCCAAAAATTGCAGAATGCCGCTGTCTGCAGCCATATTCGGCATTGAGATGTGCATTTGTTTCGTTACGAATGCAAATTGATAACCCAAAACAGATATTTGTTTTGTTTTTAAGAAATGAATATCCAAATGAGTGCACCAACAAAATTTAAATACTGACACAATTCTCCAGTATTCACTTATTTTCTTTAAACTATCTTTGAGAGGTTAAATACTTACTTCTAGCATATTGGAGAGACGCACAAACCCGTAGGAGGCTTAGTGCAGTGTCTCACAGGGCCTGAGGTAAAGGAGAAGGTCTTATTCGCGCAGCCGGGGTTCTGTCAAGAGGAGGACAAAGTTAGAGCAGCTCTCCAGTGCGCTAAAGTTAAGTATAAAGCCACCGGTAACATTTTTCACCTGTAGCTTTGGAACATTTACATTTGTTTAACAAAAACGAATGTATAATTTTCTACCAATATTCAGTATTTGTTTCATTTTAAACTAAACGAATATCGACAGTGCAGCCAACAAATATTCTGAGAAACGAATTCCCATGATTATTCTTTCTGAAAGATCCGGAGCTGCACAAGTCTACCAAATAACACATTTTTGCATATGCCCACTTATAAGGCACTTTGGCATAAAAAGAGTTTACTGACAGTGAAAAGTATTAGTAAGGTAGCAGCAATAATATTAACCTTCCTGCAAAATGACTTCAGTAAACACTGCTTTGTTGATTCTTGTATCCTAATGTATTGATTCTCTTTTCTTCTGAAGGATCAAATGAGTTTGTTTACAGTCATTAATAGCTAAGCTCCGTGTAATGCCTCCCAACTGTAAGCACTCACTCTGCAATTTGGTGTGAAATAAGCTAAGCATACAACAGCTTTGTGCGAACATATGTGTTTAGCCCATGGATCTATTGGATATATTTGATCAGCTGCAAGGAAATACTTTAGTTTATACGTAAAGAAGACGAATAGTTTAAAATTACTTAAAGCTTTTCTTTTTGTTGTTCTATAGAAGTGTCAATAAATTACACGCCTGTGCAACTCTCTGAATAGGTTCATTGCAAATATGCTTTTCCTGAAAATCATCAACAGCGTTTTTCAAATTGATGACAAAATAAATCATCTTTCTGTTCTTTTCTGCACTTTCAGTTTAAGTGCTAATCAAATTTATCCCACACTGAAAATTGTTAAGTTACAATAACTAGTTTCACATACATTTCACACTTAGACATTCCTTATACAGTATGTTAGTTTATTTTTCTTATTACTTCTTCTTTAAAGCATAATGCTCACCTATGACTAAATACTGACTACTCATATTCTATAAGGAAAAAAATGGAGCAAATAAAATGGCTTAAATCCTTCTGTTATAGAGATTGACAATGGTGATCATGTGCTCATATCAAATCAATGTTTTAGTACAGAAATCTATTTTATGTAAATGGTCATTGCACTGTAAAATTAGTTGTTATACCAGCTACAGAATATAAATAGTTTTGAAGACATCCTTATCTTATCACTCTCTCTATACACAAAGACACCCTTACCTTTCCCGTATGCACAAAGTAAAACAGTTAGAGGATAATAAATAATGGCAGATAAGTTTAGAGGATATTTTCTCTGAGTAGGAGTTGAGATGAGGATGTTACTGGAAGAGTAATTTCTTCTGCTGCTTCTTTTTAAATAGCATTTCTATAGCAATAGATCCCTCTGTGTTAGTTGCACTTCCTATTAGTTTTACTTTAAATTTAAACAGCCTTGACTTACCCACCTTTTCATGTATATGTACTAGTCCTAAAGCCCATGTACACGGGCCATTTTTTGCATTACAGCGGTTCCACCCCTTGCTCTCTCTCTCTCTCCCTCTTCTGCTCTCTATCTCCCCCTCTCTATTTTGCACTCTCTCTCCCCCTCTCTTTTGCTCTCTCTCCCCCTCTCTTTTCCTCCCTCTCTTTTGCGCTCTCTCTCCCCCTCTCTTTTGCTCTTGCTCTCTCTCCCCCTCTATTTTGCTCTCTCTCTCCCTCTCTTTTGCTCTCTCTCTCCCCCCCTTTCTTTTGTTCTCTCCCCCCTCTCTTTGGTTCTCTCCCCCTCTCTTTTGCTGTCTCTCTCCCTGTCTTTTGCTGTCTCTACCCCCTCTTTTGCCCTCTCTCTCCCCCTCTCTTTTGCTCTCTCTATCCCCCTCTTTTGCTCTCTCCCTTTTCTTTTGCTCTCTTTCCCCCTCTCTTTTGCTGTCTCTCTCCCCCTCACTTTTTCTCTTTCTCTCCCCCTCTCTTTTGCTCTTTCTCTCCCCCCTCTCTTATGCTCTCTCTCTCCCCCTCACTTTTGCTCTCTCTCTCCCCCTCTTTTTTGCTCTCTCTCTCCCCTCTCTTTTGCTCTCTCTCTCCTCTCTCTTTCCCCCTCTCTTTTGCACTCTCTCTCTCCCCTCTCTTTTGCTTTCTCTCCCCCTCTCTTTTGCTGTCTCTCTTCCTCTCTTTTGCTCTCTCTACCTTTCTTTTGCTCTCCCCCCTCTCTTTTGCTGTCTCTCTCCCTGTCTTTTGCTCTCTCTCTCCCTCTCCCCCCTCTCTTTTGCTCTCTCTCTCCCCCTCTTTTGTTCTCTCTCCCCTTTATTTTGATCTCTTTCCCCCTATCTTTTGCTGTCTCTCTCCCCCTCTGTTTTGCACTCTCTCTCTCTCGCTCAACCTCTCTTTTGCTCTCTCTCTCCCCCCTCTCTTTTGCTCTCTCTCCCCCCTCTCTTTTGCTCTCTCTCCCCCTCTCTTTTGCTCTCTCTCCCCCTCTCTTTTGCGTTCTCTCTCGCTCCACCTCTCTTTTGCTCCCTCTCTCCCCCCTCTCTTTTGCTTTCTCTCCCCCTCTCTTTTGTGCTCTCTCCCCCTCTCTTTTGCGCTCTCTCCCCCTCTCTTTTATGCTCTCTTTTGCTCCACCTCTCTTTTGCTTCCTCTCTCCCCCTCTCTTTTGCTTTCTCTCCCCCTCTCTTTTGCTTTCTCTCCCCCTCTCTTTTGTGCTCTCTCCCCCTCTCTTTTGCGCTCTCTCCCCCTCTATTTTGCGCTCTCTCTCTCTCGCTCCACCTCTCTTTTGCTCTCTCCCCCTCTCTTTTGCTCTCTCTCTCCCCCTCTCTTTTGCTGTCTCTCTCCCCCCTCTCTTTTGCTGTCTCTCTCCCTCTCTTTTGCTCTCTCTCTCCTTTTCTTTTGCTCTTCCCCCTCTCTTTTGCTGTCTCTCTCACTGTCTTTTGCTTTCTCTATCCCCCATCTTTTGCTCTCTCCCTCTTCCCCCTCTCTTTTGCTCTCTCTCTCTCCCCTTTTTTGCTCTCTCTATCTCCCCTTTATTTTCCCCCTCTCTTTTGCTGTCTCTCTCCCTTCTCTTTTTCTCTCTCTCTCTATCTCACCCCTCTCTTTCCCCCTCTCTTTTGCGCTCTCTCTCCCCTGTCTTTTGTGCTCTCCCCCCTCTCTTTTGCTCTCTCTCTCTCCCATCTCTTTTGCTCTCTCTCTCCTCCCTCTCTCCCCCTCTCTTTTGCTCTCTCCCCCCCTCTCTTATGCTCTCTCTCAACCTCTCTTTTGCTCTCTCTCTCCCCTCTCTTTTTCTCTCTCTCTATCTCACCCCTCTCTTTCCCCCCTCTCTTTTGCGCTCTCTCTCCCCTGTCTTTTGTGCCCTCCCCCCTCTCTTTTGCTCTCTCTCTCCCCCCTCTCTTTTGCTCTCTCTCCCATCTCTTTTGCTCTCTCTCTCCTCCCTCTCTCCCCCCTCTTTTGCACTCTCGTTCTCTCCCCTCTTTTGCTCTCTCTCCCCTCTCTTTTGTTCTCTCTCCCCTTTCTCCCCCTCTCTTTTTCTGTCTCTCTTTTGCTCTCTCTATCTCCCCTCTTTTGCTCTCTACCCTTTATTTGCTCTCCCTCCCCCCTATCTCTTTGCTGTCTCTCTCCCTCTCTTTTGCTCTCTCTATCCCCCCTCTTTTGCTCCCTCTATCCCCCTCTTTTTTTGAGCTCTCTCTCTATCCCCCCTCTTTTTTGATCTCTCTCTCTCTCTCTGACATCCACCTGGCCATGCCTACATCACACGCAGCCCCTCCCATGTCACGCCTGACAGCACCAAGTCCACACAATGTCCGGTCCCGCCCAGCCCTGCCCACATTGCACCTGGCCAGCCCCGCCCCCATTACACACGGTCGTCCCAGATGCCAGCCAGGTCAGTCTTCTTGAAGGCCAGGTGTGTTTGTCCTTGCACAGTTTCTACTGTGCATGACAGCTTCGGACAAACACACTTGGCCTTTTATATGATAGGATGTGTGTGTGTGTGTGCGTGTATATATATATATATATATATATATATATATACAACTAAAAAAGAGAGTTACATTCACACAACTCGTAAATGTGAAAGCATGACAAGGCTGCACTCAGGTTCATAATTAAATCTTGTTTATTATACCCCTTGATAAGCCAAAAAACACCTTAACTAAAAAGCTGCAAAACACATGTAAATACAAATCCAGGTCTGGAAAACAATTGTAAATGTTACAAGGAAAGAACATCAGAGTTTAGCAAGTACCAGAGCACATAAATGCATAAAACACGCTCTAAACCTAAACTCCAGGTGGTTCATACACCACAGTATAATGCAACCTAAACGCTATTATGACGTTACAACGTTGCGAAGTTCCTTGAACTGTGACTTAGTTGCCGAAATGGAAAGTGAAGCCCATAGTGTATCAACACGCTCCACTGATCAGAATATCATACAAACTTCCAGTGTAATGCGGTTACTCCCATTCTGATACGGAGCTTCGCTCACTATTGGTGGCAACTTGAAAGTCGGGATGGATTCAGAAAACAAACTTCAGCAGCCTGGACACGATACACATTTTGCGTTTTGTCCCTCCTCTTTTCCTGGGCTGGCACTGGTTAGGAAACCATTTAGTAATGCATCATGAAGCATTACTAAATGGTTTGCTAACCAAGAAAGAATTTGATTGTATGTGTCCTAAGCATCCAATTGTTCCTACATTTTATTGCATTCCTAAATTGCATGACATGACAAAACCACCCGGAAGACCCATTATCTCGGGCAGAGGAGGCCCAATGGAGGGAGCCAGTAGATATGTTAATTTCTTTATGAGACCTTTCCTTGAGCTCCCTATGCTCCTATGTGCAGGATACATCAGATGTTTTGAGGAAGTTGGATGGATGGGCTGGAAGTCAGTGAGGTTACCCTGTCAGTAACCTTGGACGTAGAGTTATTGTACTCTTCGATACCACATGAGGTTGGCTTAAGGGCTGCAAGGCACTTTTTAGAGCAGAGGGTCCAGACTTCCAAGCCCATACTGATTTAGTAATTTCAATGCTGGAATTAGTGCTTACACATAACATCTTTATGTTTGATGGACGGTACTATAAACAGCTGCAGGGAATGGCGATGGGTGCCACATGCGCCCCCACCTATGCCTGTTTACATCTTGGTTTTTGGGAAGCTAGAGAAGTGTTCTCTGGTTTAGACACCCAGGTGGAGGTGCATGTGGCACTCTGGATCCGTTATGTAGATGACGTGCTGTTACTGTGGAATGGCAGTAGAGATCTACTAAAGTCATTCATAGATACCCTTAATAGGGATAATGGCTATAACATCTTTCTAACAAGCACTGTGAGGCAAATTTCCTTGATTTGGAGATATGGAAGGATGGGACAGCCATAAAATCTAAAGTTTATAGGAAACCAGCAGCCACAAACATGCATGCAGATAGTCACCACAGTGATAGCCTCAAAACAGGGATTCCGGTAGGTCAGTTCCTCCGTCTAAAGAGGAACTGTTCTAGGGAATCTGACTTTGAAACACAAGCTACTGAAAAGTTACATTGATTTTTGGAAAGAGGATACTCCAAACGCAGTGTTTAAAGGGCATGGACTAGGGCTAGAAATAGCCCCAAGCGTGATTGCTCTATGACAAAAAACAATGCAAAAGTGATGATAAAGCACGTCTTATAACTAGATATAACTCACACTGGAATCAAATCAGAGATATCCTTAAAAAATACTGGCACATTTTAACAGCAGACACTGACTTAAAAGAGTATATAGGATATTATCTACTTATTACTGCACAAAGGGGTCTTAGCCTTAAAGAAAGACTTGTACATAGGGAATTCACTAGGAAAGTGGTACCTGCTACATGGGAGAAAGGCAGAGGTTGATTGGCTGTAGTGTACTGCAGATCCATTCAGAAAACTAATAGATTTGGAATGAGCACTAGCAAGCAATATGAAATAAGAGAATGGATTACCAGTACATCTACAGGAGTAATCTATCTGCTGCATTGCTCATGTCCAAAATATTATGTAGGAAAAACAAGGAGGGACTTGAAAGACAGGGTAAGAGAACACAGAGATGATATTAAAGGAAAAGTGCAAGATAGCCCTGTAGCGAGACACTTTGAAACATTTCACAACTCTGATTTTACTGGCTTAAATATTACTACTATTGAGCATATTAAACAACATAGAAAAGGTGGGGATGTTGATAAACTACTGTTACAACATGAGTCCCGCTAAATTTATAAGCTTCATACAGCTGCACCAACGGGACTTAATGAAAAAATCGAATATTCCTGTTTTCTATAAATCGAAGTGATTAGTTACATCTGTTGGCTCATCTTTTTTATCTAGGATGTACCTAGAGATTTCCAGTTTGTTTGAACTTTAAGTTTAGGTTTTTAAATTGTGCATGTCTCTTTAATTAGGATATACAATTGCACCTTTTCCAAGTTAATGTGGCTTTACAAGCCAACAGAAATAAATGTGAATATTAGTATTTTATGCCATGACGACACTATTCTCTATTTATGGTGACATTAAGAATGTTCCTGTAAACATGCTGCATGTAAATTGCTAGTAATAATTTCTTCCTAAATCATGTAACCAGTACACCCTGTGTTCAGGGGAACTGAGACAGAAAAAGGAGGAGCTAATAAAAGCTATTATAAAAGGCTGGTCTCCCACACCAATTCAGCATCTGACAAAGCCCACGTGCCAGCCCAGGAAAAGGGGAGGGGCAAAACGCGTAATGTTTGGTGACCTGTAAACTGGTGAATTGTGTCCAGGCTGAAGTTTGTTTTCTGGATCTATCCTGACTTTCAAGTTGCCACCAATAGTGAGCGAAGCTCCGTATCTGTATGGGAGTAACCGCATTATACTGGAAGTTTGCAACAGAGCGTTTTTTTACCTATAATTGGTAACCGTGAAGGTACTTTGTAAAAGGAAATGTTATTTGAACACCGGATTATATACAAACAAGCTTGTGATTGAAGTTTGCCTATGATATTCTGATCAGTGGAACGTGTTGATACACTATGGGCTTTATTTTCCATTTCGGCAACTAAGTCACAGTTCAAGGAACTTCGCAACGTTGTAACGTCATAATAGCATTACATGCTCCTTTACTCTGTTTAGGTTGCATTATACTGTTGTGTATGAACCACCTGGAGTTTAGGCTTAGAGCGTGTTTTATACATTTATGTGGTCTGGTACTTGCTAAACTCTGATGTTCTTTCCTTGTAACATTTACAATTGTTTTCCAGGCCTGGAATTCTATTTACATGTGTTTTGCAGCTTTTTAGTTAAGGTGTTTTTTGGTTTATCAAGGGGTATAATAAACAAGATTTAATTATGAACCTGAGTGCAGCCTTGTCATGCTTTCACATTTACGAGTTGTGTGAATGTAACTCTTTTTTAGTCGTATATATTACATTTGTGACTGTTTGCACCTAGTTTAGGTTATATTTAGACATAATCTCACTGGCTATCAGAGTGCACACAATTTCTGTATATTATTTATATATATATATATATATATATATATATATATATATATATATATATATATATATATATATATATATATATATATATATATATATATATATACACATACACACACAATGTCCCTTTGCTATACACAGATGTACTAGTTGCTATATTGGATATTTAGAAACCAGTGCAAAGCCAGTGTTTTCATTACAAAGTTGCTGCCCATTTGGGTGACTTGATTGTTCAGATAATAAATGTACTATAATGGCCTGCCATGAAAAGATATCAGGACATGCTGTGAGAATGAGATCAGTAGGATACAGGGCTCAGCGGTTATCTCCTAAAACAAAAGCTCTTTTAGTGGATTTTCTGTTTGAATTTCAAAGGCTTCTTGTCTACACTAGGCACAGTTTTCCCTGCAATTCAAAGACTTGAATTAAAACCATTTGTTTTGGGACACCAAGAATAAAGCTTTTAGCTCTGAAACTTCAATCACAAAATTTTGTCTTACCTTGAAAATAAAAAAGAGAGGTGGGGTGAATGCAGGTGCAGTAGAAGGTGAACCAATATTTTCACTTCAGAGAAAAACGTTTAAAAAGCTGGTACCTTATGCATGTCAAGTGCTCAGTGCTATTTTCTACTTTTGCAAAAAAGTTTTTTTTTACAACACTTTTACAACACTGTAGCATAGCCATACAAACAAAACTATAAATGTAACCAGCGTGAAATAAAACAAATCAGTATCATAAGTCTGAATTTTTCATAGGTCACAAGCAGTATTTATGGTGCTCAGATCATCAAATGGGCAACTTGGATACACATGTTATTTATAATGTTTTCCTGAAGAGTAAATCACTTGCAATTAAAGGGATTTAAAATGCTAGATATACTGATGTAATCATAGCAAAGATTAGCCTTAGAATAAGTTTTTTATTTGTTTGTTTGTTTTTTTACAATTAAATCAGTTGTTTAGATATTAAAAGTGTAAAGGTTTAGGGCCAGATTACAAGTGAAGCGCTAAATACTGCTTTTATAAAAGCAATATTTGCGCTCCACTGTGTAATACCAGGGCATGACATCGCATTCGCATTGCTGGGAAGTATTGTGCTCACGAGAGCGCGCTTCCATAGGCTCCGATGGGAGCCTCTTTCTGATGCCGTCAGTACGGCATCAGAACTTCAGTGCAGCGAAGAGGGTAAGTCACGCAGAGATGGAAGCAAATATAAATATTTATGTGTGTGATTATATACAAATAACAGTTCCCACAATGTATAGGCACATTTTCAGTGATGTTTTTTTCTAACACCCCACTCCCACCAACTTTAACCCCAAAATACTGCTTAGTGCAGTAATTTTATTAAAAAATAAAAACGCTGCCATTATTATTTTTTAATAAAATATATTATACAGTATTTTGGGGCCATTTGGAGCAGATTTATAAAATCAACTAGAGATCTGATGTCTGGTTAATTTTATAAGCACTAATTGCTACGGCGAGCTCTTGATAGTAATAACCAGCCACTTGTAATGGCTGATTAATTATCGCGCACCAGGAAACGGGCAAATTTGCCTGTTTGCGGCCACGCAATAATTTAGCACTCCACTTGAAATCTAGTTCTTAGTTTCTATAAAGTACTTTAGTTTCTATAAAGTAATGGGCACCCCCATGTTTGATCACGTTTTCTATTTATCTCTGCTTGTGCAAAGAAGGCTGTGTGGAAACCCTTTTGGATAATCCTATTTTCCACACAGTCTTGTTTGGACAGTCTCTTTTTTTGCCTCTTTTATGTTGGTCACTAATTGTCCTCAACAGGCAGGATAGATAAGGGGAAGCTTAGGGTCACTAAAGTCAAGATTAAAGTTTCATGATTCGGATAAAGAATGCATTAATAAAACTTCCCAATATACTTCCATTATCAAAATGTGCACATTATTTTAATATGCACACTTTATCAGACTCTGGCTCCTATTGAGCATGTGCAATGCTGCACAGTATATACATGGGACAGTGGGAGAGAAAATTGGATAAACTTTCAAATTTACCAGAAAATATTATACTGCTCATTTCAAAATCAAAGTAAGTGCTATTATCAGTAGAAGGCATGCTTAGTAGAGGGCCCTGGTGCAAAAAAATGTTTTGGGTCCCCCCAGAAAGGTAACTCAGTAGTAAGCAATAGTCGTTATATATTCTCTGTTCTGTATAATGATTCTGAGAATAGATTGATAGATAGATAGATAGATAGATAGATAGATAGATAGATAGATAGATAGACAGACATATAGACCTGCAACCTGCACTAATTAAAGGCTCCCCTTCATTAGGACAGTATACATTAGGACAGTATACATTCTGTACAAGACTGTGTATAGACTGGCTGCTATGGGCCCCTCCAGCCCTTGGGCCCTGGTGCCACTGCCCCTGCTGCACCAATGGTAGTTCCACCCCTGGCTATTGTATTGTATTTGTATTGTGTATTTGTCTTTTTAGTGGTTAAAGGGACATTAAACAGATAGTAATATGAAATGCTAAATCGTATACTGTATATAAAAATCCTCTGCAATATACTTTTATTGTTTATTTTGTCCCAATTTCCTGCAATTCCATTCTGAAGGTGTGAGCTTTTCAGTTCATGTTAGAAATGGAACTGTAGGACACTGTTATGTTCCCCACAGCCATTGGCTGCACACTCTAGTGACCTTTATATAACTGTCCCTAATTTATCACATCAGAGAATGTAACCTAAGTTACAACATGGCAGCTTCCCTTGTTTTATAGACACTAAAACTTAACACTTATTTTGTTAATATTTAAACAACTAATGGAACTTTAAAAAATGCATCTACATTTTATTCTCAGGCTAATCTTTTCTTTGAATGCATCATTCAATCTATCATTTGTTTAGTGTTTAATTTCCCTTTAAATACTGTACATAGAAACTCAGTGGAATTTAGAAAAACAACCAATTTGTAGGAGAACAGGACAAAATAAATAATAAAAAATATATATATTTTTTAACTAAACATAATGAATTTTATATTACAATATCATACTGTTTAATGTCCCTTTAAACAGACACTGAACACCTTATAAATGCAGTAATGTATGTTGTCTTTTTATAGAATAACATATATTCCAAGTCTAACACTGTGTTTACTATGTACTTTCATTATTGATTTATTTTCTTGTAATTTATTCTAAAAACTGTTTATATTTCTAATCCTCCAGAGAGACTGCATTGCATGCTACACACTTTAGATTGCAAACCATCCAACATACTACACAGGAATTGCTTGATCACTGTAAGAACTAATTTTGTTACCATTCCCTAATTGGCTGCAGGATATACCCCACACATATATACAAAAGAGTTCAAATGGACAGTCTATTGCAAACATTACAACATACATCTATTGCATAACTGACCTTAGTTAACTATGGATTTGATCGCAATCTGTTGTTTTATAATTATCTGCTAATGGCTGCCAAAAAGCCCTTTTCAACATCAATGTGATCACAGTCAGCCATTTTTATGTTTTTTTGGCAGCACCTTTTTATCATAGTTTCAGCAAAAAATGGTCTTATACTTAACATGTGCCAGTCTTGTTTTCTGATCACAATCCAAATTCTCAACAATGCCATTTTTCCACAACTAAAAGGTTTTGATAAACTTGTCGTAAAATTACCCACCGCCGGTATGAGGTCAGGAGAAAAACAAAAACTTTCTCCACTTTAAATTGTTCCCAATGATCCATTTTACCTGCTGGAGTGTTTTCAATTGTTTACAAGTAGCTCCTTTACACTTATTTAAGCATTTGAAATAGCTGATCTAGCATGTGGTATCCCCACCTATTCTATTGAGTAGCCTAAGTAAACACATCCAGCAGCAGAAATTACACTCCCAGTGGAGTGCTGTATAGCTAAGAAATAAAATGTAAATTTTCCATTGATCTCTCTAAGTACTGAGCTTTGTTGGCTTCAGGATAGCCAAATGGCGCTAAAGCCTGTGTGGTTAGGACGGAATAGAGCGTCATAACGGCGTTAAAAAACCCACTGTAATAGGCTATGGTTTCAAAGAACAAACCAGCTACTTGATGTATACAAATAAACCTTAAAAAACAATTTCTCATACATTTATACTCTGCAGCTGGTATAACAAGTTATTGACAATACATTATTGGAAAAACAATTGTACAATGTATGTACTGTCACTGTAATGCCAGTTTAAGTGGAGGGACAAGGATTTAGGACATTGAAACAATGAATGGGCAACCTGGGGGAGGGTTTATGGGGTTTGGGCAGTTTCCCTAGCCATACTGGAGAGAAGACAAAACACAGTGGATGGGGGCAAAAGCAGAGGAACACTGGTTTGCTTTTTAAATATATAAAATATTTGTGAGGTATGAATTACAGAATTATAAATAAATGATAATAATAATAATTCATGGCTCCATCACTACACATTTCAGAAGAGCTTTTCATTTGTTATTATAAGTTATTGTCTATAAACCTTTAGCAGATTATAATTTGGATACCTTTACAAAGTGTCAATAATATCACATAAATTACAGTAATTATAATCAGTTAGAGATATCAGTTATCATAATCACTTAGTGATACTGTTGGCATTAAACATAAATATCTAGTTGCAAGTCCCTTATCTGTAAAATCCAGATAGGAAAGAATTCAAAAGGAAAAAAAATGTATCTTTAATTATTAAAGGGACATGAAATCCATTTTTTTTTCTTTCAGGATTCACATAGAGCATAACATTTTAAACAAATTTCCGATTTACTTCTATTATCAAATTTTCATTCCTTTAATATCCTTTGCTGAAAGAGCAGCAATGCACTACTGGGTGCTAACAGAACAACACATCTAACCAGCCAATCACAAGAGACAAATGAGTGCAGGCACCAATCACCAGCTAGTTCCCATTAGTGTAGGATATATACTTATTCTTTTTCAACAATGTATACGAAAAGAACAATGTACATTTGAAATTAGACGTTAATTTAAAAGTATCTTAAAATGACATGATCTATCTAAATCATACAAGTTTAATTTTGACTTTCCTATCCATTTAAACCTGGTTAACTTTCAGTGCATTGTTGTTTTTTTGTTTTCAGTTGCAGCTGAGCTGCTTTGATAGGACCCCCACAGATCTTAGCATTTTATCTTCAAAAAGCCCAGTTGTGTCTTCACAGGGAAACTAAAAAGACATTGTCAGGTCAAGACAAGTGAACCATAAGGCTAAGTAGACAAATCAGAAGTCCATTCCATCTGTCCTTGCTAAGGTATTGAGCGCAGAGCAACAATCTGTTTTTAGTAATAACTATAAAGTTTATGGCCTGTGTCACCAGGAGTGAGGTTTAGTGATCTAAAGAGATTCTATTATGTTACCGTAGCTCTGTGAACGGCATGTTGGCATAAGATGTATCTGTAAACCACACAATTATCATTTTTTATTCAATTAAAAAAATTCTGACTGATAAAATATCAGTTGTTTTACATATTATTTGTGTTTCTGCCTTTATAAAAAGTTAACATTTATTTATTTATTTTATTGTTGATTTTGGTTATTTTTTATTTTAATTTTTCTATATTTTTTTTGGGGGGGGTGTAATTATTACAATTATTTCTCTATTTTCTTCTGTTTTCTTCTATAGTGAATAAAAGTAACAAAATCAACTAATAACCATTAAAACCATTTCATACGGTTTTTGTAGCAATGATACTCTGTAATAAGAAAAAATCTCTATGAAACATCAGATGTAATATAATCCATCACCGCAAAAAAGCATTGCAAAGGAGTGCTACAGTTATAATAAACAGCTGTTTGAAGTTGGCACCCCCATGTAATTAAATTGTGAATACAAATTTACTATTTGTTAGTGCTTGGTTTGTGCTGATTTGTGCCGCAAAAAGGAACGTTAGTGCCTGTTTCATTTCAGTGACATTGCACATTATATATTAGCCCATGTGACCACAATCCTCCGCCCACTCTCCACCACATCTAATTAAAATCACACACAAAAATATGCCATTCGAATTCAAATCAGCCAATAGAATGAAAGCTTTATGCTTTCATTCTATTGGCTGATTTGAATTTGAAGCTTCAAATCAGGCAATAGGAAAGCAAGGGAACCCATTATATAAAAGGGGTACCACACATTCACTATTCACTGTGTTTGGCTGGATACCGCATGAGAGGAGCTCCGTGTTGAAGATCGCAAGAGTGGGCCGACGTTGCTGCCACCATCACCGGGATGAAGAAGTTGGTCCGCCGCCCTGGATAAAGATGGACCTCGCCTGCATGAAGATGGACCCTCCATCTGGATGAAGAAGAAAGGAGCACTGCCATCATTATCATCATCAGTGAAGTACATTTTAGGGTTAGTGTAAGGTTGTTTTTTTTTGCTTTTTTTGGGGTGTTTTTTTTTTTATAGATTAGTCGTACTTATTTTTCTTCGGCAGCAAAAGAGCTGAATGCCCTTTTAAGGGCAATCACCATCAAAATGCCCTTTTCAGGGCAATGGGTAATTTAGTTTTTTATTAGTAAGGTTTTTTTTTTTTGGGGGAGGTGGGGGGTTATAATGTTAGAGGGTTAGTGTTTTTTTGCAGGGCCGGATTGGGCCGCAGGATACTGGAAAAAATCCTGGGGGCCTTGGCCGGGTCTATACAAATTTCCAGGGCCGGTCTGATTTCCCTTGTGTAATGTTAGTTTTTTTTGTGTAATGTTATTTTTTTTTAAAAGCTTAAGATTAGTTTTTTTTTTTTTTAATTTAACAGGTATTTTTTTTTCGGTGATTAGGTTTTTTTTAGTTTAATTTAGGGGTATTTTAATTTGGGTTAAGTTAGGGATGTTAGGTTAGGGGGTTTAGATGTTAGTTTATAACTTTGTGTTGGGGGTGGATGGCGGCTTAGGGGTTAATAGATTCATTTAGGTACTTTGCGATGTGGAGATGGCAGTTTAGGGCTTAATAGTATAATTTAGTTTTTGGAAAGAGGGGGGTGGCAGTTTAGGGGTTTAACCGTTTATTAGATACTTTGCGAATGTGGGGGGGATGGCGGTTTAGGGTTAATAGATTCTTGAAATTGATTTACTTGTGGGAGTATAGTAATGTTGTGGTATGATTTAATGGATCAGTCTCCAGGGACCTATTTAAACATACTGTGAGCACTACCATGTAGTGACAGATATCATTCCATGCAGAGTGATCAAAGAAAACTGTAACTACACTTAATTTGTAGTTTAGAAAAACCTGCAAGCTGTATTTCTCTTGTATAAGTAAACTTTATTTAAACAAAAAAGTTTGGGGCAGCAAAGATGACTATTACAAAAGCAGCTATATTTTTACTATAGCTTATACAAAGTTAGGAAATAAGTTTAAATTAAAAATCTATAAATCTTTAAGTTATTATTATTATTTGCATTTATTTGTACAGCGCCCGCCCCAAATTCCGTAGGGCTGGGTACAGTGATAGGGGGTATACAATGACAAAGATTTGTGATAAAATACAAAACATAACAAAACTAATCAAATCTAGTACAGGAGGAAGACGGGGCCCTGCTCCGGAAGAGCTCACAGTCTATAGGTTTAGGGTGCAGAGACATAAGGTTGGGGTAGCTTGTTACATCGGTTTTAGTTGCAGCAGTGAGTCAGGCAGTTCATTGTACATGTATTCTAGTTTGGTTATTAGTTCATTAATTTTTAAAGGAACATGAAAACCCAAACGTTCTTTCATGATTTAGAAAGAGCATGGGATTTTAAACAACTTTCCAATTTACTTCTATCTAATTTGCTTAATTCTTTTGATATCCCTTTGTTTAAAGGCCATATCCTAAATAGACTCAGTAGCTGCTGATTGGTGGCTGCACATAGTAGCCTCTTGTTATTGGCTCACCATGTGCATTGCTATTACTTCAACAAAGGATATCTGAAGAATTAAACAAAATAAATAATAGAAGGTAAATTGGAATGTTGTTTAAAATAGTTTTCTCTATCTGAACCATGAAAGACAAATTTTGGGTTTTCATGTCACTATAAATATGTAAGTTTTGCAGCAAAAATTAAGATTTATTTTAATTGTCCTATAAAGGGACAACAAACCATATTCTTTCTTTCTTTTTTGCACCTGAAAGAAGGCCTTTTAATATATACTATAGTTTTTGTTCTTGAAAATTGGATATCCCTGTTCTGAAAACAAAACATTTTGTTTTGTTCTTGTGTTTTTGGGGCCATGTGACTATCACCAATTGAGCAGTGGGCAGCTATTTCTTGTTAGACATTAAGGGACACTCAAGTAAAAATTAAACTTTCATTATTCAGATAGGGCATGCAATTTTTTTTAATTTTTTTTATAATGATTTTTAATTGAGGTTAAAATTACAACACACAAGCATCACTGTGATATATCAAAATATGCATAAATACAGAAGAAAAAAAAAAAAAAAAAAAAACACAATATGCACATATTAAACACATAAAGTCATTTCTGTTTCATCACAGAATAATCCAACACCAAATAAGAAATAAGCTTAACCTCACTTTTTCAGTTTTAGAACAACCATAAAATACAAACGTACTGACATATGAAAAATGGACAAATGTATATCTAAATTGTTAAAAGCTATGTTAATATACATTAACAGTCATCAAATTGGATATTCTGTACGTCAGCATACATAATAACTAAAAAAAAATAATATTAGTTTGAACGCGGTTGTTTGAATTTTTTTTCACAGAAATTACAGTCAGGAAAAAAGTGAAAAAAATATAAATAGATAAATATATTATCATAAACATTTTACAGGGAATTACCATCATTCCTTAAATTTGTAAATCAAGCACCATTTATATAGTGTTGGGCAGGATTCTCAACCCCTTATCCTTCCCTTTCTTCCTCCTTTTCCCCCTAGTGTTACAGCAATACAATTATCAAGAACAATAATTATCATTTTGGGCCCTCATAAAAGAAATTCTTATCTTGTATATCCTTACATCTTAAGACCTATTGCGATGTTAGATATCTATTTTTTGTTAAAAGTAAGGCCTACCATAATAAAAAAGAAAAAAAAAAAAAAAAAGGGGTATAGACCGACAAGCCCTCTTTTCCTCAAACCTCCTCTCCACCCCCCCGTATCACCCCATACTCCTCCACCTTCTACCAAATATTAAGCAGAACCATTTCAGTGTTTCTAAATGGAAAGATTAAATAATCAATTTCTCTAGTTGTAAAAATTCTAATAAATTTAGACCATTTTTTAAAGAATTTACATATATCCTCCCTCTGAGTTCAGATCTGTGTTCATTTGCTCAATTATTAGTTGTTTTTTTTAAATAATTCTTAACTTCTGATATTGTTGGGGAGAATTTAATTCTTCCAGTTCTTAAATATTTGTTATCTGGTGCCAAAATGATTAAATTTATTATTTTAATTTCACTTGAGGGAATTTTTTGACCTATCAAGATATTATATCTTTTGGAGTAAATTTATGCACAGATATTTTAAGGACATTAAGTATCCCAAAATTCTATTCTATTCCATAGTTGTTTTATCTTTGGGGCATGTCCCATAACATATGTATCAAGTTTGCGGCCAGGGAAGACTGCAGTTTGGGCATTTATTAAAATTTTTATTTTTCCATTTAGCTCCTTTCTCGGGTGTGTAGTAAGTTTGATAAATTAATTTTATATGGGACTCTCTCCAGGTCTCTGAGATTGTGGCTTGAACAGTGCTATTCTTCCAGATAGTGATAAAGGAAGATTTTGCCAGTTTTTCATATGGTTAGTAATTTGTGCCAAGATGGGGGGAATATTCAAAGAATTACCAATTTTGTGGATTGGCCGAAATCATAATCCCAAGGTACTCTAAATGCCTCTGTAACCAACTTTGAAGGGGACTTTTGCCATAGAGCTCTTTGCTTTTTTCAACCACATCAGCTCAGATTTTGAATAGGTTAACTTTATAACCAGAGAATTGACCAATAAATTAATTATATTCATAAGCTTAGGTATATTTAGATGATGTGTGTTAAGCCATATATATCAATATATCATCGGCGGTAGAGTGCCAATTTCACTCTTTTTTGTTTGATCTTTATACCTTCAATATGTTTTCCTAACTTTAATCGCAAAGGGCTCGATTGCCAAATCAAAAAGTAGCGGGTGAAAGAGGACAGCCCTGCCCGCGTCCCTCTCTCTATTTTTATAGTTTTCAGCTCTATTCCATTAAGTATTAAGCCTGTATATGATTGAGCACATATCTTTTTAATTAAATTTGGAAATTGTTATTAAATCCAAACCGGGAAAAGCGTATTCAAGATATGTCATGGTTCACTCTATCAAACGCTTTTTCTGCGTCGATGGCTATAACTACTACATCAGAATGATCATCCTTCTCTTGTTTATCACAGTTTTTAAAATAATCAATGGTTAGTAATAATTGCCTTTATTTTAGCTGAAGAGTTACGATTATGAAGAAACCCCGCTTGATCTTTATGAATACTTTCTGATAGTCCACCTCCTGTAATCTTTTAGCCAGGATGGACATCAGTATTTTATAATCTGAGTTTAAAAGGGCTATAGGCCTATATGATTCTTTTTTGTTGGTATCTTTCCCTGGTTTTAAGTATGAGAATGGGTTTGGGACGCCGCAAAGTTACAAGAAATTGCCTAATTTATCTATATAATATGAGTTAAATAACTTTGTCAAGTGAGGTACAAGAGTAAGGGGCTAGCTTTTTATAGAGTTCATAGGGTAATGCATCTGCGACCTGGAGCTTTTGTGAGTTTGAGTGATGAATTGCTTGGTTAACTTCACTTTCTAGTATCTCTGAGTTTAATTTAAGATTAAATTCATTACTATTGTATGGTAATATAATATCTTCCCCAAAATTGCTCATGTGGGTTTACCCTCCGAGGTGGCAGAGAGTAAATTGTTTTGAAGTAGTGATAGAAAGAGTTAGAGATTTCTTCATGAGAGGTAATCAATTTACCATCTTCTTGTATGGCGTCAATTATTGATGTCTGTCTACAATTTTTCACTAGTTTAGAGAGTAGCCTGCCTGATTTATTACCAAATTTGAATAAGTTTGCCTGGTATTTTAAGTCAGCGTGAGATGTGGTGGAAATTAAAAGTGTACTCTCGTTCGTTTTTTTTGCCTTTAAATACTTCTCCAATTGTCGTTTGAGGATACATTTAGATATCTATTATAGGCATTAGTTACGGCCGCCTTCACTTCAATTTCTCTCTGTCTCATGTCCTTTTTAAACTTAGCCACGTATGCGAGTATCTCGCCTCTAATCACGCCTTTGCAGTTTCCCAAATTATCTCAAAATTTGACACTGAGCCAATATTAAATTGAAAATATTCCTCAATTTTAGTTTTTAGCTAATTATTAAAATTTGGATTTGAATTTAAATAATTTGGATAGAAGAAACGAGCTGATTTTTTATAAATGTTTTTACTTGGAATATCTAACATATGGGTGCATGATCCGAAATACATATTTCGGAAATTAAAGCTTTTGCTCCCGCTTTATATAAGCTCTCACTAGTTAATATTAGATCAATCCGGGGAGAATGATTTTAACGATTTAGAGTAGCATGTATAATTTTTGTCATCGGGTTTTGCCGTTCTCCCAGATATCCTCTAATGCTAAATTATGAAAAAATAGAATTAAATAATTTTGGTTCAAGATTATTCTTTTTTTTGTTTTTTTTTTAGAGTGACTTTGTCCTCAATCTATCTATAGGAAATCGTGGAGCCATGTTAAAGTCTCCTGCTAAAATTGTGTGTCCTTCTGCCACCTTCAAGGTTTGAGCCTGGAGAGAGTTCCACAATTCTTGATCAATTATATTGGGCGCAGTATAAATTGCATCTAGTGTAAATTGAATCAAATATTTTTATCTTTAAAATTATAAATCTACTCTCCAGGGTCAAGTATTGTTAATAATTTAACGTAATTTAATTTTTTCCCCAATAATATCACCACGCCTTTTTTCCTATTGGAAGTTGGAGCAAAAATGGCTTCTGCTACCCAGGAGGATTTCAATTTACTCGATTCTTCTGCGTTTAAATGTGTTTCTTGTAATAATGCTATAGTTGTATTTAATTTACGAAGATGATTTAGAATAGTTTTCCGTTTTATTGGAGAGGAGATTCCCCCAATATTCCAGGAGGTAAATCTAATATTTGGGTTCATAGTTCCTTATTTTATGAATAGGAGGAGCCAGGGAGCCCAGGGGAGAAGGGGAGGAGGAAGGAAGAGGGGAAAAAAAAAAAAGGGGTAAAGAGAAGGAGAGCCACGTCCTAATTGCCTTGTTTACATTTAAAGAGCAAAAATAAAGAGAGAATATTAAATACATTTCTACTTGAATCATCTTAATTAGAAAAAAAAAATTTTTTATAACATGTTATTTCTTTTTATTTAATGATTTTTGGGGCTATATTCAGCAAATTTTTCCTCAGCTTCAGTCAAAAAAAAAGGTTTGCCCTTCTACAGTGAGTTTAAGTCTAGCTGGATATATTACTGTGGCTTGCCACCCAGGATTTATCATCTTGCCACAGATTGGGGATAATTCTCTCCTTTTTGTAGAGGTTTCAAGTGAAAAATCTTGAAACAGAAAATTTTTAGAGTTGTTATAATAAAGTGGTTGTTTTTTACGATAATGCTGTAAAAAGGATATTTTATCTTGATAATTCAAGAACCTTGCTATTATCGGTCTTGGTTTAACAAGATCATTCGAGGTATCACGTGGTTTCCCCAATCTGTGAACTCTCTCAATGACATAAGGTTGCTGAGGTGAGGGTATATTTAGTAGTTGCGGTAATGTTTGGGTCATTATTTTTAATAGATCCTCATTATGTCTGGTTTCTGGAAAACCTATAACTCTAAGGTTATTTCTTCTAGATCTGTTTTCCAAATCTTCCATTTTAGTTTGAATTTTCACTATTTCACTCTGATTGGCTTCTGTTCTAGGAATATATAGATTTGTGACGTCTTCAATATCTGAGATTCGTTGTTCAACCTCTTGCAACCTTCTAGAAAATTGTTTTATTTCTGTTGTTAAAGTTAGAATATCTTGTTTAATCTCAGTTTTCAACAATTCGAATTTGGGGTTTATGGCTTCCATTATACTAGAAACTAAGGCTTGTGTATCTATCGTGGATGAAGTGTTTTGAATCTTTGCAGTGTTTTCTACCTGGGCTTCTGCTGGGCTATCTGTAAAGGTTTTATTTTTTCGTTCCCTCTGTTTAGCTGCCATACCTGGATTGTGTTTAAGTGTGAGGGAGGGTGATGTAATAAATTTATCCATAAAAAGTGATAGTACTTAAAATCTGGGAAAGAAGAAGAAAAAAAAGAAAAAGAAAAAAAAGTGAGCAAGGGAGTGAGGGTGAGGTATATCTGCGTGAGAAAAAAAGAAAAATAATAAAAAAAAAAGAAAAAAAAAATGAAGATAGGTGAGTTTTAGTGATGGAATTGCTTCCGTGCTACTATAAAAATATAAGACCAGTGTATGGCAGAGCCTAAACGAGGTTGTGCAATTAACTTCCACAGCAGAATGCTCTGCTAGGTTTCAAGATATGGTTGCAATTATCTAATTTCAAAGACTGAAAAATAAGAACAGTTTAAGTGCGCCACTTGTAGTTCTGTTACCCTCTAGATCAGCTCCTTATTTCAGCTATTACTAGGATAGTTCAATCTAATCTTTCACTTTTAGTTATAAACTAATTATCCTTTAATGAACTAAACAGATACTTAGATATGCTGTTACGGAAAAAATCCCTCAAAGTCCATAAAGAGAAAGATATAAAAATCTAAGCATCCAGTCGTGTTTATAAAGTTCTTATACAATACAGGAAAGATTTCTATCAAAATTCAGAAAAGAGAAAATAACATAGAAAAAACAAGAAAAAAAGACAAAAAAAAAAAAAAAAAAACAAGAACAAGGCAAAACCTTTTACAAAAGTTATAATGTTCTGTTATTTTTAAGTTCTCTTTCACTTAGAGTGTTATAGGACATAAATTTGGATATTATTTCCTTGTGAGATATCAATATTAGTTAGATTAGGTTTAAAAAAAATTAAAGCAATACTATTTAAGGAGATTAAGATAGTTTTTTTTAGCTCTTTGGGCTAAAAGATGTTGATCAGAATATTCTGATAAATTTTATTTATTCCCAGGGTGTTTACAAGTAAGTATTTAAGTAAGTTAAACAAAAAATGTCAGTATTATGCCACCCTTTCTTTGTTAAATCCCTGAACAAGTAGCACTTTGATGATTTTATATAGTATCTATTTCAAAATCAGTACCAGTTTTCTTTATGATTCTTCACTTCTCCCTCCTATTATTCCTTCTAATACCTATACATTTCTCTCTTTCCTTTCTAGTGTGTGTCTGAAAGTATGTTTGAAGCTGATTTATTAATCTAAGTGTTTTTCAAAAATTCCCTAACACAATAACGCTTTAAGGCTATCTTAAATTGTAAATTAGAGTTATGTATACAAAATTAGCTCACTCTTAATTCTTATTATGGATAGTGTATTTAGAGATATTGACTGCAGTCTTCTGGATATATAAGCATATGCTCTAAAGAATATCCTCTATTGCACAAAGTCTTTGTAGGTGAAAAATATTGTATTAGTGACTTTAAAGCGATTTATACTTGTTTTTTCTCTTATCTTTAATCCCCCTCTTCTCCTTCCCCCTTTCTTTTAAATTGCTTTATCCATACTTTAACAGAAATGAGATATACTATGAATGCAGTTTGCTACAATATATCAATGTGAAGAGAGGGCCAAAGATAGGTTCAGTTACAATGTATCAATTAAACTTAAACTCTATTTAGTCCCAGGAATAATAGGGAATCTGCAAAGAATTAGTTACCAATTTGATACAAAAAGTAAAGAATGTTATATTAACAAGACATTTTTCTTTTCTCAAGCAAAATGCTGTGTTATAGTCACTGTTATTTTGTCCAGTATTGCCTTGTGTTTTTTTCTTCCTTCAATTTTATTCTGCGGTTAGAGGCCCTATATAGACATAGTTAAAAGGCTGTTTAGAATAATTTCCAATGGACCATAGAAGGAAAAAAACAATACTTTACCGCCGTCCGCTCTATTTCTTCGTACTCCTTTGCGTAGGGGAGTTATGCCAGCAGTTATTGTGTGGAAGTTCCTGCTAGTATTATAACTAGCCTCTAGAATTAAACATAGTGAGGCTTTCCTGTATGGAGTAAGTGTTAGCAACAACCCCACTTGACTTAGAACAAGATTCACCCGCGGTCTTCAGGCTTTGGAGCAGTCTCCTCGCCTCCTGTTAGGTGTCCCCCCCAGGGGGTAAGTGTCAGGTCAGGCCAAAGCCACGGGGCCAGTGTACCACCTGAGGCATATGTAGATTATCTGATAAGGGCCCCTTTGAATGACTCAGACCACGCAGCATTATGATCGAAAGCCAATTCTGTTTATTGCACAGTGCAAGCCTTATAGTAACATACAGGGTTAAGGGGATGACACGTTAGGACCGCGTCATCTTACACAGTTATACAGAGTTACACACAGTGTGATTATGGAAATTCACTAGCTCATAAACAATATTCTATAGTCATAATAAACCATGCATCTGCAGAGACACCAAGGTCGCTGGACCATCTTATTGATAGAACATTCTTCTGGGCGTGCGGCCAGGGACTTTCTACAAGGCTAACCGGCTAAGGAAAATACAATAGCAAGCATATATTTCTCACTACAGAATGAATCATTATAATAAAGTCTATTCATTACAAAATGGCTGCGAGGAACAAGATGGCTGCCATCAGGTTCATATTACCCCTAACACCTCCTCTCGTGCAGCACCAGTGGGAGAGGAGGAGAGACAAAGCAGGTAAGGCTGAAGTCTTCACCAGCGAACAACTACCACAGAGTCTCTGGTATAGCAGTATCCAGGTCGCACTATGCTCCGGACGACTTCTCTTACGTTTAGACAGGTGCGCCGCGGCTCCTTCTGATGACGCCTCCGGTCTCCAGCGCCAGTTCAGGTGTGTGACTGCGGTAAGTTCAGCTGCATTCGTAAAATCTCAGATTTTTCTTCCCATTCCAAGGGCCGTTGTGTTCTGTAAGGGATAGCTCCCCTTCCTCTATTCTGCGCCTCGGCAGCCCAGGTGAGGGGTCCTCCGGCAGTGCCTCAGGAACGCTTCAGCGGCTTTGTTAGGGGGTATCAGGTAACAGGTAATGCTGTTTGTAGATTTTCCCGGTGGTTATGCTTTTAGGGATATGAGCAGTATATTATTTCTGGCTTTTAAGAAATGTCTTTAAGAAGTAAGTTTTGCTCCTACCCACCTCTCTCGCAGCATCGGTGGGAGAGGGGGTGTTGCGGCCAGAAAGGTGTCTTTAAAAATAGAGGCTTCTTGTCCTAATGTTCTTTAAGGGATGTATGTCCTTTTGCAGTGGGTTAGATTTTCCACTGTCAAGGTTCCGGCAGCGGTGTAGCGAGCTGTCCAGGTAGCTGCCCCAGATACCTGGGGTTAGGCGCGGGAAAAGCTCCGCCAAAAGCTTAAGGATTGGAGTTCTCTGAGCCAGCACTCTCCAAGGTGCGCTTAGCTCCTCCTCCGGAATCAATAGTAGTACCAGGGCATGCAATTTTAAACAACTTTCCAACTTACTTCCATTAAAAAAAGTGCACATACTTTTTATATTTACACTTTTTGAGTCACCAGTTTCTACTGAGCATGTGCAAGAATTCACAGAATAAGCGTATATGCATTTGTGATTGGCTGATGGCTGTCACATGGTACGTGTAAGCATTTGTGATTGGTTCATGGCTGTCACATGGTACAGGGGGAGTGGAAATAGACATAACTTATCAGAATAAAAATCTACTATTCATTTGAAGTTCAGACTAAGTGCTATTGCATTGTCTTGTTATCTTGCATTTGTTGATTATGCAAATCTACTGTGTTGACTGGTCCTTTAAGCATTTTTTCCCATTTGCCCACTGTAGAAAGTTATGCATTTCATGCTAGTCACAATCAACTCATTTAACCTTTTTTTTTTTTCCGTTCTAAAATGTTAAAATAAATAGTGTAATTTCATGTTTATGATAGAAGTCAGTCTGTCTGTGCTCTGGGTATGATTATGAATTCTGTGTATTACCCCTGCTAGCTCTGTACATGTCTTTAGAGCATGACTCTATGCTTGAATACCCATGTATAAACCCTGTTTGCACTAACCATACTTGATGATTTACTCATCTTAGCTTGCTAAATTGTTGTGTATTATACTGCCTGAAAAATAAACTGAGCTTATTGTATAATCCTTTTTTTTTTTAACTTCTTCATGTATTCATGTATTACACAGTGCATGGTTGCTGCACTGTGTTATTCGGAATCTGAGGATTTCACCAGCCTTGCAGTACATTTTGTTCCTGTTTTATTTAAAATACTAGAGATGAGCATTCTGCATAAGGCAACGACAAATGAGTCTGAATTGATGCAAATTCAGCAATTCTTTTGATACATGAGCAACATAATGGATAAGAATGGATAAGAACGAAAAACTGTGGTTATATGTGTAAATACACATACTAACACCTAAATATATATGTATATAAGCTTATACACATATATTTATAGAGAAAACACAGTCCCCCATTAACCTCCATAGAAAGGCACTTTAGGTGCCGGTTTGTTTGTTTTTACACCCCACATCTTATCACTTTAACCCCTTATAACTGCTTTGTGCAGTTTTTAAAAAAAAAGAAAATGGTAATATTTTTATTTGATGTTACTGTACTGACCTCTTTATTTTGGGGGCAATTGGGGCAACTTTTTTTCATTAACCAGAGATCTAACCTCTAGTTAAAGGGACACTGAACCCAATTTTTTACTTTTGTGATTCAGATAGAGCATGCAATTTTAAGCAACTTTCTAATTTACTCCTATTATCAATTTTTCTTCGGTTACTTGATATTTTTATTTGAAAAAGAAGGCATCTAAGCTTCTTTTTTGGTTCGGTCCACTGGACAGCACTTTTTTATTAGTGGATGAATTTATCCACCAATCAGCAAGAATAACCCAGGTTATTCACCAAAAATGGGCCGGCATCTAAACTTACATTCTTGCTTTTCAAATAAAGATACCAAGAGGATGAAGAAAATGTGATAATAGGAGAAAACTAGAAAGTTGTTTAAAATTGCATGCTCTATCTGAATCACGAAAGAAAAAATTTGGGTTCAGTGTCCCTTTAATTGAACTTAGTACAAAGTGAAACCACAAGCACGCGGCAGCATATACCAGTGACTTGTAATGGCTGGTTATTTAACATGCGGCCGTAATTAGGCAAATTTGCCCCTTTATGGGCACACGTTAAGATAGCGCTCCACTCATAATCTAGCCTTAACTGTTTTACTGCTGGGCCCGAACAGTGCTCATCATGAGACACTTCACAAGGACAATAGATTATTTATGAATTCCACATGCTGGGCCCAAATGTAAATGAAAAATTAAGACCACACCTCTAGAACATCCTGGAACGCCCAGAACCAACCCTATGAGACTACTTTTGTGATATCCATCAAGACTGTATGAGAATATTTTACAATTACAAGTTAGAAGTTTACAAAATGTATATAAACCATTTTGGAAGCATGTTGCCTAAACACAGTGGTTTTAAAGGGACAACAAAGTCAAAATTAAATTTTCATGATTCAAATAGAACATTTAAACAACTTTCCAATTTACTTCTATTATCCAATTTGCTTTGTTCACTTGGTATTCTTTGTTGAAAAGCATACCTAGGTACGCTCAGGAGCTCCAATGCACTACTGGAAACTAGCTGATGATCGGTGGCTGTACATATATGTTATATATATGTTTCATCTGATTTGTTCAGCTAGCTCTCAAGGCTAAATTTATTAAGCTTTATTCACAGCTTTTTAAGCTATGTGGAGAAGGTTTGCATAACTGAGGATGCTGCTGCATATTTAAGAAGCAGAAACTGCTTATTTTTTCCTCTCTGCCACCTCAGACGTGTGGAGATCAATCACACCAACATTCACTCATTCAGAGTGATTGACATTCCCTGCTTTAGCTCAATTGGTTGCGCCGGAGCAGAGTATGGCATTGCACAAGAACCCTCTTAAGCAATGTTACATTTTGCTGTGCAATGCAACATCGCAAGTAGCGACTACAGCCGAACCTGTCCGCCTGCAGGGATAGTAAACATAGCCCCTGATAGTTGCTTCAAAACAGGATATCAAGCAAATGTAGCAAATTTGGTAATAGAAGTAAATTAGAAAGTTTAAAATTGTTTGTTTTATCTGAATCATGAAAGAATCATTTTGGGCTTATTAAAGGATTGTATGTTTCACAGTGCTAGTGGTTTGCAGCTGATGTTGCAAGATAATATAGATGAAGCAATGCGCAATGAATTTTGGACATGATCTCTTCTTTACAACAAGGGTCCTGGGCAACCTCACATGCATCTATGAATTTAGGCCATTTCTTATCTACACATTATAGAACAACTGGCAAACAATCAGTGTTATTTAGGTTGCTACACCCAGACTCAGTTTTGTTATATATAGAGATCTGTTATACTGTAACTCCATATATATGCAGTTATAGAACATATAATCCCAAATACAAAAAAACAGGTATATAGTAAATAGTATCGCATAAATAGAGAAGTTATATAGATACAAAAGCAATTGTAGCTAAATGTGGGTTCATTTTATGTATTCATTTTTATTTTTGAGTAATAGTAAATAGTAATAGTACAGAGAGTGTAACTTCTACTCCTTATGGTATAAAGAAAACAAAAGAATAAATTAAGAAATGGAGGTTTGGTTTGGAGAAATTGGTGGTTTCTGAGCAGTGTACCTAAAAACAGTATTATATGTTGAAAAGAACACAGAAGGTGACATGGGAAATCAAAATTAACCTTTTATGATTTACATAGAGTATACAATTTCCAATTTATTAATATTAAATATACTTATTTCTCTTGGTATCCTTTGTTGAAACTTAGCTGCTTTCCATGTGATCATAGTGAGGAGCGTGCACGTGTCATGCACAATATGGCAGCAGTCTTTGCAACAGTTCTGTAACAAAGTTATTCATATAGTGCTCGAGACACGTGCATGCTCCTGAGTTTTAGTATGCGCTCATGGAAATGAGTTAAAGGGATATTCCAGCCAAAATTGGAAACCACATGGGTGCATTTTGGTATTGAACAGAAGCAATTTTGTAATATACATGCAATAGCTAAAATGCTTCTAATAAAAGCTATAGCTGTTTCAAAAGTGTATTTAAGTATGCACCGTGCACCAACAAGTTAAACACAACACTTGCTTGGAGAGCCTAATGTGCTTGTACCATCTGGTAATGACTCAATTTGTTAATTGCTGACATGATACAAGCCCCACTGATGATCTGAAAAGCTGCATTATTTAAAATGTGGGTGCAGTGAAAATATCAAGCTATGCTTCACGTGCATGTGCACGTGCAGCGAAAAATGTTAACACTAAAACAGTGATAACTCTTACTAGAAGCATTTTTGCCAATACATGTATATTGCAAATATGTAATAAATCTATGTGCATTTATATTTTGACTGGAATGTCCCTTTAAGTTTCAACAAAGAATACCAAGAGAAAGAGCTACGCGGTAGGAGGGGCTAAGCAAGCAGACGCGTGTGTAGTACGCTGCCTGCTTCCAGAGGCCTAAGAAAGAAGCCGCGGCATCGAGTGCCTATAGGCGGGCCGCAACCACCCAGCCCAGGACCCGTAGCTGCCATTAAGGAGGCCGACAGCCCTGCAGAGCCTATTGTCACCGGCCTACTAGGCCCATCTACAGTGGCTGCCTAAAGAGCCCCTAGTGACACACGCTGCCCGCCAGGACCCAAGGAGCAGTTGGTGAGCGGATATAGCAGTGGGAAAGGTGTCACATATATCAACTTCTTGCCCCAGGAGAAAAGGAGACAAGTGTTCCTTGTCGGCCAGCTCAGGACACAGGCTAAAGGGATCCTGAGCACAACATCACCTCGACCTGCCAGCAAGTCCATATACTTGGAGGATCAGCAGGAGAGAAAGTCCTGCTGAGCGGTGAAACCACAGTTACCAGAATCATCGCTACAGAATAAGATAAGTTTGGATTGGTCTTTTTCTTTAATAACTTTGCTGAAACAATGTCTGCATACAATTGGTAGAGGGGGGGGGGGTGTCAGGTGTAGAGCCAGACTGTGAACATATTGGAGCTCCTGCAAGAGTAGGGCCTGACATAGGTTACTCATCCCCCCCCCTCAACCCTCCTAGTGCAGTGTAATCCCCTGAAGAGCAAAAGTCCTGAATGGAGTATCAGATTATGAACATTTAATGTCTCCCCTGTAAGAAAACAGGGTAAAGAGAGCACTTACAAAGGAAAGTAAAGCAAGCAATTTGTCTAAAAGGGGAAAGAGAGAGGAAAGAGAAAAGGAGACTTTTTTCCAAAGAAAGAAAAGAAAAAAGAAAAAAAAAAGCATAGTCTACTAACTGGGCCTGCTGTTGGAAAGAAGGAGAGCAGAAGTGAGAGAAGGGGAAGAGAGAGAAGGAAGGGGAAAAGGAAGTGAAGAAGGAAAAAGAAAGCCCAGAGAACTGCTTTCTTTCTCTTCCCTCTGTTTACTCACTACAAAAAGATGTGGGACTTATAAAAACTCTCAAGCAGCACCTGCTATAATAATATCAGCAGTGGAACAATTAGCCTCCTTGCATAAGGATACTGGCTATAGAAACTTTTACTGAATATGCCCCGGGGGTAACCCAGGGTTAAAAGAGTTGTTTCACTCATGTTATCTGGTGCTCTCTCTTTCTGATTGATAATGTCGGTACAGGGCTAAAAATTATGATAGAAATGTATAGGTTTGCAATATTAAGTGATACCACATGTTTGCTAGACATCTAGGATATCTTGGTATGTTGTACTTTGCAAAATAATATAAGATTTAAGGCAAAGGTGATAATTGATAATTGAGCTAGCTTCATTCCCTAAGAAGGAAAGAAAAAGAAAGAGAAAAAAAAGGGAAAGAAAAAGGGGAAGGGAAGGAGAAAAGAGAGAAAAAAATCATCTCAGGTCTCAAACTAGCCGTTGTTAGCCTTGCTTAACACTTTATAAGGATTAGAAATTCACAAGTGTCTCCTTTTTAAGTGATACCATACATGTCTCATATTCAGATATTTAGGCTATTTTGGTGTGTTGTAATTTTATAAAACAATATAAGGTACAAAGCAGCCTAGAGAAGATCAGTATACTTGTTAGCTACAAATAAAATCTGAATATCATATACCTAGCTCAGATAGCTCAAGTTAGAAAAGAAAATAGCAAACACGAATAAGCACGTCTATATCTACTTAAAGGGGCAGTCTACAATTTAATTTAACTAGGAAAAAATATTCTGCGCCCTCTAACTAACAGAGGTAGGCCTAAAAACTCCTCAATATCACTTACACAGTCTGGCACTATTTATCAATATATAGTCCCACTTTTTAAACACAAGGGGTAATCACCTAATTGCGGGGCAAAGGGGGAGGTCACATATATTTATGGAAAAATACTTAAACAAAAGCAAAATCACTTCACCAAGCATGTCTTCCCGAAGTAAAAATCAAGAAAAAAAAGGGAATAGAATTTCACAAGAATCACAGGGGGGAATGGGGGAAATAAATTTACCACAAAGTTCTAACAATGAAGAATTAATTAAGCAGCTTGACGCACTATTTACACCCAAGTTTGACTTAATTCAAAATAATATCACCTCACTAACACTTGAAGTAAAACAATTTGCAACCAGACTCACGTATGCAGAACAGAGAATATCGGATATTGAGGATGGGGCCCTACAGAGGGACCAAACACTACGTACTATGTCCACCCAGATTGAAAATATGAAAAATAAACTTGAGGACTTAGAAAATAGGGCCAGAAGAAATAATTTACGTCTTATTGGCCTAACAGAGGACATACAGGAGAAAGATCTTAAGAGATTTGTGGAGGTAGAACTAATGGCTCTATTAAATATTGGAGACGAAACTCAAAATATAATAATTGAGAGAATACATAGAATAGGCTCAGAGAGACAAGAGGAGGGAAGAAACAAAGCAGGCAGACCGGTTATCATGAAATTGCTGAATTTTCAGGGAAAAATTAAAATTATGAATGCTTATAGGAAAGTAAATGGAGAAATTATCTATAGAGGCAGAAAACTTTTGTTATTTAATGACTTCTCTCACGAGACATCTAACAAACGACGCTCTCTTGCGCCAATATGTACCAAACTGATACAAGACGGGTGGAGAGTTAGGCTTTTGTACCCTGCCAGACTTAGCATTAGTACCACCGCAGGGAACAGGATATTCACAGATGCAGAGGAAGTAAGCGAGTTTCTTAAAGAGCATAAAGATAGCTTAGAAAGACAACAAGGCCCTGTAACATGAACAGTGCCCCTGTTCTCTCTGAATCTCTTGATATTGGTTTTAGCTTTTAAGGTTAACACATAAAGGAATATAATGTATACTAATTTTGATTTTAGAAAAATGTATAGAATAAAATTTAGTTATGGGGGAAAACCCCCCTTCAAGGGAAAACTGGAAGGGAAAAGGAAGACCCCCAGCGAAGTAAGGGGAACTAATAAAGTCTTGGTAATTTATAAATGTTTTTTGTTTTTTTTTTTGTTTTTTTTTTCTCTCCCTCTCTCCCTCTCTTCTCCCTCCCTCACTCCACTCTTCAACTCTTCCCTATGTGCTACTATGACCACCCTATCCTGTTAATACTTTACAGTCAGAAACGACCTTTCAATAATAGTTAAATCCATAGATTAGTGAAAATGAGTCTTAAAATAGTTTCGTGGAATATAGGGGGAATAACATCACCCATGAAACGCAAAGCTATTTTGAGATACGCGAAAAAGCTGGGGGCTCAGATATTGCTTTTGCAGGAAACACACCTAAAAGGGGAAGAGGCTATTAAACTAAAAGGGGGTTGGGTGAAAGAGGTGATATATACTACAGGGCATCAAAGGAAAAAAGGAGTGGCCATCCTGTTTAGTAAAACAATAGAATATAAAATTGACAAACTAGTGAGAGACGTGGAAGGAAGGTACATTATACTAGAAGCTGAAATTGCACATAGGAAGATTGTAATTTGCAACGTATATGGTCCAAATGAGGAGGATATTGACTTCTGGCAAAACTTGCGAGATAAGTTGTTAATATACTCCACGCATACCATAATTATTGGTGGAGACTTCAATATTGCTCCCAATAATACAGTTGATAGAAGTAGAGATAACGGTGAGCAAGCAATAAGACAAAAAACGCTAGATAAATCCACAATAGCCAGAAGAAAAAGAGAGTCTCTTCTTATAAAAAGGTTTCAGCAAGATCTAAAACTAATTGATATATATAGATCTAGACACCCTGATGAGAGAGAATATACATGCCTCTCGAAATCAAAAAAAACTTTATCCAGAATAGACTATTTTCTCATATCAGAAAAGCTAACAGATTGTATTCAGGAGACACTTATTGATATAATAACTATATCAGACCACGCCCCCATTTCAATTGTATTAGACCCCAAACAAAAGATGCCGAAATCTAATCAGTTCTTCTTTCCCAAATATCTAGCAAAAAATAGTAAGTTTATAAATTTCTTAAGATCTAAATGGGCTGAATATAAACAGTTCAATAGCAGCTCTTTTGACAAAACTCATATATACTGGAACGCCGCAAAAGCCGTATTAAGAGGCGAAATTTTGGCATACCAAATAAAGCAAAATAAAAAAACACACGCATATAAAAAGCAGATAACTAACTGCGTGATCAATAAATATTCCAGATATATCCAGACAAAAACTCCAAATAGCTGGCAACAATATATTCAGGCTAAAAAAGACAGAGACACCTACCTCATGCAAAACGAGATTAGAGAAAATATAAAATCTTGCGCACAGTTCTATAGGTATGGCAACAAGGTGGGTAGCTTTCTAGCAAGAATTGACAAAAATCACAAAACCAAAAGCTTTATAAAAAAAATTAAAAATAAAGATCAGATCTGGACTCAAACAGAAGATATACAAAAGGCCTTTCTTGACTATTTCATGGAGCTTTATTCAGCACAGCATATTGATTATACTATCAAGGACTCATTTTGGGAATCCTTGACAGTCCCAAAACTAGAAAATAATTGTTTAACTAAAATTAATGAACCCATTACAGAAAATGAAATAAGACAAACAATTAAAATGATGGCAAATAATAAAGCGGCAGGGCCGGATGGCCTTCCATCCGAATTTTATAAGATCCTCATAGAGGAAATAACCCCTACATTAAATGCTCTGCTGAATGGGCTCTGGAATGGACAGTTGGAGCCATCAGCTGATTTTAATGAATCCATAATAATAGTTATACCTAAGCCTGGAAAAGACCCACAACTAATTGACTCTTACAGGCCCATCTCATTACTCAACATTGATTATAAAATTCTGACCAGCATTCTAGCTAAAAGGATTCAGGTTTCACTAGATACAATAATTCATCCGGATCAAACAGGCTTTATGAAAGGAAGGTCCTCAAATGTTAATCTAAGGAAAGTTTTCTTAACAATTTCAGACCAGTGGTATAATGATAAATATAACAAAAAAGTTAACAAAGATGATAGTTCAATAGTATCACTGGATGCAAGTAAAGCTTTTGATTCTGTTACATGGGACCACCTTGTTGCCTCTCTTATAAACTTTGGATATTCAGGTAATAGTCTTAATCTAATTAAGAAACTTTATACTGAGTCTAGGGCAGCGATAATTATCAATGGCAACAAAACACCCTACTTCCCCCTCTTAAGAGGGACAAGACAGGGATGCCCTTTGTCGCCCCTAATTTTTAATATTGCATTGGAACCTTTATTGATGGCTTTGAGAAATAATATACAGGGGATTGAGGTAGGAGGCAAGAGAATACAGTTAGCGGTCTATGCAGATGACCTACTGGTATTTTCCAGAAATTCAAAGATAAATTTTAATAAAATGTGCCAGATTATAAAAAACTACGGCTCTTTTTCAGGATATCATATTAACCAGTCTAAATCTGAAGTATTATGGCTTAAAAAAAAACAAGATTCAGAAACTAAAATATTCAAAGAGGTAACTAAATATATGACATACCTGGGGGTCAAAATATCTAGAGACCCTTCAGAATGGTACGCTTTAAACATTGGTAATGGCATTAGACAATTCTGCGAAACTCTCAAAAGGTGGACTTCATTGCCACTTTCTCTCTCTGGTAAGATAAATTTACTTAAGATGATTGCACTCCCTAGGTTATTGTATCTTTTCCAGAATATTCCTTTCTTAATTAAGAAACAGGAGATTAAAACCTCTAGTCAGGCAATTAAGGAATACTTATGGACGAACAACAGACCTAGACTGAGTTATCAAAAATTAACACTTAAAAAAGAATATTTGGGCCTGGGTCTTCCTAACTTAATAATATATAACCTGGTGGCAGTGACCAAGATTGCCCTTGATTGGCTCCTAGAGAGTAACCATTTTACTTTGCCAGAGATAGAAAATGGCTTGATAAAACCTCTTTATTTAAAAAATATTCTCCATCTTGAGGTTAAGAACCTTCCACCATATGTTAAAAAAATAGATTTGCTTAGAGATACAATTGTAGCCTGGCACAGAACATGTAAATATCTAGGTATACACCCCTATGCAACACGATACTTAACTATCAAAGGAAACTCAGAATTCAAACAGGGCCATTCATCTAAAATATTTTCAGACTGGCAAGAAAAGGGATTATCCAACATTATTCAACTAACAAAAAATAATCAGGGAATAATTCAAGTTGAAGATTTCGAAACAATTAAAAATAAATATTCCCTCTCTGAGAAACATTATTTTTCATTTTTACAAATTAGGCATTATTGCCTTAAATTAATACAAATACAAGGGAATAACTGGGATCTTGCACCACTAGTTCCGGTAATTAATCTCATCAAAAGCGGTAAATACTCAATATCCCCGCTATATAACCTATTAAATAATATAAACTACAAACAACATATTGAAAGTGGAACTGTAAAATGGAGGGAAGCTCACTTTCCGAATCTCACTACGCAAGTAATATTAAAAAGCGTGGAAAGAGTGGAGGAAGCATCACTAGCTATCCCTATGCGTGAACAGCACGTAAAGTTAATGTGGATGGTATATATCACACCCGAGAAGATTGCTAAATGGGGTGGCACAGGGGAAGGAGCGCTCTGCACTAAATGCAGACAACCAAAGACAAACCTAATCCATAGCTTCTGGCTATGTCCCAAAATACAAGGTTTTTGGGGAAAGATAGATTTCTGGCTGAGCAAAATTTATCAAACTCAAATACTCTTACAACCAGATCAGATCTTTTTTTTTCACTACAAAAAAGAACACCTACAAAACCGGAAATTTATAACGATGATAATTTTATTAGCTAGAAATCTTATATTAAAAGGATGGAAACAGGCCAAACCACCTTCCTTTGGGAATCTTGGGGAAAGTATTCATCACCAATTTCTCATAGAATTACAAGACACTATATACCACATTGACAACAACATAACACGTTTCTTTAGCAAATGGGAGAAGTGGATTAAATCTAAAGAGATCGAGGAGCAAAAGAAAATAATTGGAAACTTCAAAAATACAATCTATATGGAAAATTGCAGATTGAGAGGAGAATGGCTTTTTGAAATGCCCGATCAGGCCTAGATATCAGAGGGAGGGGGAAGAGAGGAGAGAGAGAATTTTTTTTTTTTTTTTTTTTTTTTTTTTTTTTTTTTATGTTGTTTTATAAGACGTAAATATTTCTATGGGATTTAAGATGTTATAACTTTAAATTGAATATTGTATATACAGATCATAGGGGGGGAAAAGGTACTAATATAGACAGAAAGATTCTTTTTGTTTTTCTTTGTGTTGTTTCTGTGGTTTAAAAGGGGAAAGGACAAAGGTCTGTTAGTCTTTTTTTTTTTTCTTATGCTTTCTTTCTTTATGATAATAGAAAGGGGGAAAAAGGAATACCTCTTTATATCTTTATGTTTATTATGCTTCATGGACAGGTATCCTCCCTAAAAGATTTAATTTTCTATGTTTGAGACCAGGACTGGGTAAATATATACTGCATTATATATTAGTTGAAACATGAAGTAAACAGTATGAAAATGTTATACTATGATTTTGTCAAAACTGGAAAGATTGATTGTTAAAGATTTGTAACTGATGTATAAAACTAATAAACCTTTTTAAAAAAGAAAAAAAAAAAAAAAAAAAAACCAAGAGAAAGAGCTACATTTGATAACAGAAGTAAATCTGAAAGTTTTTGTTTTCTTTTTTTCAATTGAACACTGAAAGTTTAAAGGAAACCCAAGACAAGCATGATTACTTTAGAGACCATCCTGGAGTCATTTACTGATCATCAAACTACTTTAGAAGTAATTTGCACCTCATCAGACATCATCAGGCTTGTAAAGTCATCAGCTAAGGTAAAAAAATCTTGGTGATGACTTCAGAATGATTAGCAGATTACCTTACTGATTACTTCACAAGTATAAACAGCCAGTGAATGACTCTAGACTCATATCATTTAAATATTTTGGCCTGTGGGCATACTTCAGGATGGCTTCTAGTGACTAGTCTGAAGTCAATTACTTCAGAATGACTCTAGGAAGAGCCTTCTTTATGGCTAGGAACACTAAAGTCAAAATTAAACTATCATGAGTCAGATAGAGCACACATTTTTAAACAACTTTCCAATTCACTTTTATTATGAAAATGTGCACAACTATTTTATATTAACACTTTATGTGGCACCAGCTTCTACTGAACATGTGCAAGAACTCACAGGATATACATATATGATTGGTTGATGGCTGCACATGATTCAGTGGGAAAGAAAACTGAACTAACTTTGAAATTTATCAGAAAAAAAAATCTACTACTATTTTGAAATTCAAACTAAGAGCTTTTGCATTGTCTTTTTATTTATTTTTTGTTGTCTATGAAATTCTACTGTAATGGTCCTTTAAAATTATTGATGAGATAGATGATCAGTAAAAGAGATGGAAAAGTTAAGCAATATAAATAATTAAAGTAGGTACATTTTAGAATGGCTTATATTCATAAATGCTTGTGAGGTTGGCGAGAATCCTTGTTGTGAAGGTGACAACTGTTATGTTCAAAACCCATGGAGTATCACCTCACCTATATGCTCCACAGGTTTGTTAGTGGACGTTCCTGCTGTTAACATCTATAGTTGTGTGAAGTGCCCAATAAATAAAATGATTACCTCTTGCTTAGTGGAAAAACAAGAACAGCCGGAACAACTTTGGAAACAAGCTTCCCATTGGAGCTTGTTTTATGCACTGAGTGGGAATTTGTTATGAGATAAATGCTGCTCTGTTGGTTATGATGAAGTGACACAACTCGAGGATTTGATGAAGAGCAGGTGCAAATCTTTTTGAACAATTTTGTAGCAAAGATTTTCTGTGAGATATTAGTTTCACTAGTATTTTAATGAATCTGGATCATTATCTGCTCTTTTATAAATTTTTTAATATTGTACAATTTAAGAGCCAAATTCTAAAACCATTTCCAGCTTTGAGTGAAATCATAATGCAGACTTCACTAGGGCAGAACACAATGAATTATTTAAGTAAAAAGGCAGAACCTGGAAATCACAGAGAGCTTATTGCTGCCTCCCTTAGAAAGTGACTAGGCTCTCTAAAATGCAGAATCTCACAGGGGAAAGGGAAGTTGACAGGGAAGCAAATGGCACTGATATAAATTCCAAGTATGCACTAAAAACAAATTAAATTGAAACATTTTCACTACAGTTTAACTTGCATTTGCTTCTAGTTTACTAGACCATTGCTTTTTCTGTCATTTGAAGAAGTGCATTGTGAATTTTGAGCAAGCCTCACATGCATACAAGCCAGATAAATCAGTGCAAGCTGCTGGCAAGCTAAATCTTTGAAATCTGCTGGCAAGATAAATCAGTAAAAACTGCAGGTGTAACATACTTAAAGGGAAATTAAACACAAACTGTAGACTACATCTTTATGAACCTTTATATATAAGAATCATTTTGCAATGAAAAGTGCAACTTTGTTTTGTCAAATTAGTATATTGTTTTATGTTTACTTTTTTTATTGATTTTCCTATCTCTCACAACAACAAAAAAACCTGCTAACCAATCACAAACTAATATTCAGATATAGCCCAAACTCTTTTTTTCAAATGTGCAGACTGGGGTAGCCTGCCCTCTTGTATTCACTTAAAGGGACAGTCAACACCAGAATTGTGGTTGTTTAAAAAGATAGATAATCCCTTTATTACTCATGAAAGCTTATTTTGGACTTGACTGTCCCTTTAAGGAGGTTTAGCAGTGATTCAACTTAGTTACTATTGCAAAGAATCCTATCATGATTGTTGATGCAAAATGTATAATCCACCTTTTAAAAGCATGTTACACCACAGAAGCTTAGGGAGGGAGGGAAAAGTAAACAAAAGCTCACATAAATTGCCTAAAAGTACTAAGCCAAGCCTCTGTGGTATAAAGTGAAACAAGCACAATTTTTAGATGTATTTTACAGCAAAAGGCTGCAAAATAAATAATGAATGTATATTACAATAATGTTTCACTTGCAATAATGAAACATTTTATGCATTGTTGAAATGTCAAGTTTAATGGTCTCCTTACATCTGAGAGTTATCAGAGAACTACAACTACACCCAAGGAATGTTGCTCTCCAGCCCAGGAAACTACCCTGTCCAGCCTACATTCTAAAATATGCTTATTTCACATGTAAATATACAAAGTTCAAAATCAATTTATAAATATATACAGAAATATACAGAGTATAATCCTAGGCCTAGATTTGGAGTTTTGCGTTAGCCGTCAAAACCAGCGTTAGAGGCTCCTAACGCTGGTTTTTACCGCCCGCTGGTATTTGGAGTCAGTCAGGAAAGGGTCTAACGCTCACTTTGCAGCAGCGACTTTTCCATACCGCAGATCCCCCTACGCCATTTGCGTATCCTATCTTTTCAATGGGATCTTTCTAACGCTGGTATTTAGAGTTGTAGCTGAAGTGAGCGTTAGAAATCTAACGACCAAACTCCAGCCGCAGAAAAAAGTCAGTAGTTAAGAGCTTTCTGGGCTAACGCCGGTTCATAAAGCTCTTAACTACTGTGCTCTAAAGTACACTAACACCCATAAACTACCTATGTACCCCTAAACCGAGGTCCCCCCACATTGCCGCCACTCTATTAAATTTTTTTAACCCCTAATCTCCCGACTGCACACCGCCGCCACCTACGTTATACTTATGTACCCCTAATCTGCTGCCCCTAACACCGCCGACCCCTATATTATATTTATTAACCCCTAATCTGCCCCCCACAAAGTCGCCGCCAGCTACCTACAATAATTAACCCCTAATCTACCGACCGGACCTCACCGCTACTCTAATAAATGTATTAACCCCTAAAGCTAAGTCTAACCCTAACACTAACACCCCCTAACTTAAATATAATTTAAATCTAACAAAATAAATTAACTCTTATTAAATAAATTATTCCTATTTAAAGCTAAATACTTACCTGTAAAATAAACCCTAATATAGCTACAATATAACGAATAATTATATTGTAGCTATTTTAGGATTTATATTTATTTTACAGGCAACTTTATATTTATTTTAACCAGGTACAATAGCTATTAAATAGTTATTAACTATTTAATAGCTACCTAGTTAAAATAATTACAAAATTACCTGTAAAATAAATCCTAACCTAAGTTACAATAAAACCTAACACTACACTATCAATAAATTAATTAAATACAATACCTACAAATAAATACAATTAAATAAACTAGCTAAAGTACAAAAAATAAAAAAGAACTAAGTTACAAAAAATAAAAAAATATTTACAAACATTTGAAAAATATTACAACAATTTTAAACTAATTACACCTACTCTAAGCCCCCTAATAAAATAACAAAGCCCCCCAAAATAAAAAAATGCCTTACCCTATTCTAAATTTAAAAAAGTTCAAAGCTCTTTTACCTTACCAGCCCTGAAAATGGCCATTTGCGGGGCATGCCCCAAAGAATTCAGCTCTTTTGCCTGTAAAAAAAAAACATACAATACCCCCCCCCCAACATTACAACCCACCACCCACATACCCCTAATCTAACCCAAACCCCCCTTAAATAAACCTAACACTAAGCCCCTGAAGATCTTCCTACCTTATCTTCACCACGCCGGGTTCACCGATCCGTCCACCGAAGTCTTGATCCAAGCCTCCGAAGTCTTGATCCAAGCCCAAGCGGGGGCTGAAGAGTGACGTCCATCCTTTGGCTGAAGTCTTGATCCAAGCGGCAAATGAAGAAGTCCATGTTCGGGCAGAAATCTTCATCCTATACGGGCAGAAGAGTAGATCCGAACCAGCAAACATCTTCATCCAAGCCGCATCTTCTATGTTGTTCCATCCGATGACGAGCGGCTGATCTTGAAGACCTCCAGCGCGGATCCATCCTCTTCGTTCGACGTCCAACTGAAGAATGAAGGTTCCTTTAAGGGACGTCATCCAAGATGGCGTCCCTAAAATTCCGATTGGCTGATAGGATTCTATCAGCCAATCGGAATTAAGGTAGGAAAATTCTGATTCAATCTGATTGGATCGGCCAATCAGATTGAGCTTGCATTCTATTGGCTGATTGGAACAGCCAATAGAATGCAATCTCAATCTGATTGGCTGATTGGATCAGCCAATCGGATTGAACTTGAATCTGATTGGCTGATTCCATCAGCCAATCAGAATTTTCCTACCTTAATTCTGATTGGCTGATAGAATCCTATCAGCCAATAGGAATTCGAGGGACGCCATCTTGGATGACGTCCCTTAAAGGAACCTTCATTCTTCAGTTGGACGTCGAACGAAGAGGATCGATCCGCACCGGAGGTCTTCAAGATCAGCCGCTCGTCATCGGATGGAACAACATAGAAGATGCGGCTTGGATGAAGATGTTTGCCAGTGCGGATCTACTCTTCTGCCCGTATAGGATGAAGATTTCTGCCTGAAGATGGACTTCTTCATTTGCTGCTTGGATCAAGACTTCAGCCGGAGGATGGACGTCACTCTTCAGCCCCCGCTTGGGCTTGGGCTTGGATCAAGACTTCGGAGGCTTGGATCAAGACTTCAGTGGACGGATAGGTGAACCCGGCGTGGTGAAGATAAGGTAGGAAGATCTTCAGGGGCTTAGTGTTAGGTTTATTTAAGGGGGGTTTGGGTTAGATTAGGGGTATGTGGGTGGTGGGTTGTAATGTTGGGGGGGGTATTGTATGTTTTTTTTTTTACAGGCAAAAGAGCTGAATTCTTTGGGGCATGCCCCGCAAATGGCCCTTTTCAGGACTGGTAAGGTAAAAGAGCTTTGAACTTTTTTAATTTAGAATAGGGTAGGGCATTTTTTTATTTTGGGGAGCTTTGTTATTTTATTAGGGGGCTTAGAGTAGGTGTAATTAGTTTAAAATTGTTGTAATATTTTTCTAATGTTTGTAAATAATTTTTTATTTTTTGTAACTTAGTTCTTTTTTATTTTTTGTACTTTAGTTAGTTTATTTAATTGTATTTATTTGTATTTAATTAATTTATTGATAGTGTAGTGTTAGGTTTAATTGTAACTTAGGTTAGGATTTATTTTACAGGTAATTTTGTAATTATTTTAACTAGGTAGCTATTAAATAGTAAATAACTATTTAATAGCTATTGTACCTGGTTAAAATAAATACAAAGTTGCTTGTAAAATAAATATTAATCCTAAAATAGCTACAAAATAATTATTCGTTATATTGTAGCTATATTAGGGATTATTTTACAGGTAAGTATTTATCTTTAAATAGGAATAATTTATTTAATAAGAGTTAATTTTTTTTGTTAGATTTAAATTATATTTAACTTAGGGGGGTGTTAGTGTTTGGGTTAGACTTAGCTTTAGGGGTTAATACATTTATTATATTAGCGGTGAGGTCCGGTCAGCAGATTAGGGGTTAATAATTGTAGGTAGGTGGCGGCGACGTTGGGGGTGGCAGATTAGGGGTTAATAAATATAATATAGGGGTCAGCAGTGTTAGGGGCAGCAGATTAGGGGTACATAGGGATAACGTAGGTTGCGGTGGTGTACGGAGCATAAGATTAGGGGTTAATAATAATATGCAGGGGTCAGCGATAGTGGGGGCGGCAGATTAGGGGTTAATAAGTGTAAGGTTAGGGGTGTTTAGACTCGGGGTACATGTTAGGGTGTTAGGTGCAGACTTAGGAAGTGTTTCCCCATAGGAAACAATGGGGCTGCGTTAGGAGCTGAACGCTGCTTTTTTGCAGGTGTTAGGTTTTTATTCGGCTCAAAATGCCCCATTGTTTTCTATGGGGGAATCGTGCACGTTTTTGAAGCTGGCCGCGTCCGTAAGCACCGCTGGTATCGAGAGTTGCAGTGGCGGTAAATTATGCTCTACGCTCCCTTTTTGGAGCCTAACGCACTGAAAACCCAGCCATTCTGTGAACTCTAAAAACCAGCGGTATTTAAAAGGTGCGGCCAAAAAAAAAGCATGCGTAGCTAACGCACCCCTTCTAACGCAAAACTCCAAATCTAGGCGCTAGTTTGTTATAAAATTGAAAGCATGTCAGATTTTTACATATCACAATCCTAATACTGCTGTATATAATAAATAAATGCATTAAAACACAAAATAGAAAGTACAAAGCTTGAATGTTATTCAAATTCAGTATTAACGTTATGCTCAGGGGGGTGGAAATTACCATTCATGCAGCAGGTGCATTGGCACCGGGGCCCAAATGCTGGGGGTGGGGGGCAAAGCAGCTATGAAATGTGCAGAATGTGTACAATCCTAACGCATGGGAGCCTTTTATTAGTGCAGGTTGCAGGTCTATCTATTGTCAAATCATTATATAGAACAGTAGGTATATTATTGCTATTGCTTACTTCTGTTACCTTTTGGGAGGCCCAAAAATGTTTGCACCAGGGCCCTCTGTTGAGTAGGTCCACTACTGATTATGCTTTATAGTTACTACTGCCTTCTTGACACATGCACTACAAGTTGATGGTGCCATTGCCCTTGTGAAACCTGAGCCAAACTCATTGCCAGCAGTAATGTTTAGACTGGTTAAAGGACCAGTCAACACTGTAGATTTGCATTATCAACAAATGCAAGATAACAGGACAATGCAATAGCACTTAGTTTGAACTTCAAATGAGTAGTAGATTTTTTTCTGACAATTTTAAGTTATGTCTTTTTCCACTCCCCCTGTACCATGTGACAGCCATCAGCCAATCACAAATGCATACACGTACCATGTGATAGCAATCAGCCATTCACAAATGCATACACACTTAGTCTTGCACATGCTCAGTAGGAGCTGGTGACTCAAAATTTTAAATATAAAAAGACTGTGCACATTTAGTTAATGGAAGTAAATTGTAAAGTTGCTTAAAATGGCATGCTCTATCTGAATAATGAAAGTTTAATTTTGATTGAGTGTCCCTTTAAGTAGCCTATTTAAAACATTAGCACTGTGACAGCCAGTGCAGTCATGTGATTGATTAGTATAATTACTGTTATAGCATTCAGCGGCACACAGATCCCACACATCCACACATTTACATGCTAGCATGCGTGTGCACACTCACTCATAGTAGCCTTCTAACTCAGTAGCTATGTGCGCATGTGAACATTTATTTATAATTTAAATATGCTAGTGGATTGGCCGTGGGGTGGGTCCATGTTTTGGGGATGCTCAGCCCATTTCCAAGGAAGTCCTAGCAATATTGAATGACCAGTGTAAAAGTTTGCAATTTTAGGTAAATATTTCCAAATGTTGTATATTCACTAGCTTTATCAATACCAGGGCATTGCACTGTTAATCTTCTGCCAAATTGCATTCTGTCACTTGTTAGTAGAGTACACTGTCCCTTTACGACTAAGGTAGATTAAAACACAAAGCACAAAGTTAAATTGCAACAATACTGTCATTCAGCACTATATTATACTGTGTTTGTCTCTCACCTAGAAATGCACAGAAAGCTTTAAATAACCAGGCTCATAGTTCTCCAGATCACAGTTTATAATTTTTATGATTATTTTTATTTTTAATATTTTTTCTGTGCTGAATAAAACTGATTTCACTAATGGGGGTTTGTGCCAACACTAAAAGGGGCGTGTGACATGAATACAGAAGTATGCATTAGGTACTTACGTCTAGTTTAAGATTAATTTAACCTGCTTTAACTCCCTTTTTTATGCAACCATATTTTAACATGTTGAGTCTTTGTTCTTTCATATGTATGATAGAAAATGTTTTGTTGGGCAATGTCTCTTTAAGGGTTACAGCTCTGTCTCTTCCTCTCACCTATTGATGTGGGGAGTTGACAGCTTCTGTCTTAAGCAAATATAATTTATAGGGGAAGCTTTCAATGCATTTAGAAAGGCAACAGGTGACGCTTTTATACTAATAACAAAATGTCAAATTGGGTGCTGGACCTTGATACAGTATTGTGTAATGTTTGTCAATGAGGAAAATGTTTTTTCATAAATAGTACATAACAATGAATGTGGCCTTAGATGCACTAATCTAGGCTAATACACCCTATAGGTTTTCCACATGTGTGTGCATGACTTAAAGGGATAGTAAACATCAAAAATGGTATTGTTTAAAAAGATAGATAATTCCTTTATTTACCATTCCCCAGTTTTGCATAACCAACACTGTTATAGAAATATACTTTTTACCTCTGTCATTACCTTGTATCTAAGCTTCTGCTGACTGACTCCTTATCTCAGATCTTTTGACAGACTTGCATTTCAGGCAATTAGTGCTGATTTTTAAATAACTTCACTTGCATGAGCACAGTGTTATCCATATGACACACATGAACTAACACCCTCTAGTGGTGAAAAACTGTCAAATGTAGAGGCGGCCTTCAAGGCTTAGAAGTTAGCATATGAGCCTACCTGTGTTTAGCATTCAACCAATAATAACAAGAGAACAAAGCATATTTGATGATAAATGTAAATTAGAAAGTTGTTTAAAATTACATGCCCTATCTGTATCATGAAAGTTTAATTTCCTATTAAAAACAAGGGCACTTTAATTCATCAAATTTGACATTTCCCTCCTTTTCTTCAAAAACGTACCTTTTAATCCTGACAGCCGCTACAGCGCTTCCTCTGCCCGTCGCAAGCCCTCTTTGTGGGTCCAAAATGACGAATCCGGCTTCCTCCAATCATGGTGTTGCATCAGGCCATGATCCCCCGGGGGGAAAGCCGTGATTGGAGGAAGCCGGATTCGTCATTTCTGAAGAGGCTTCCGACGCCCGGGGGAATCGCTGGAGCGGCTTTCAGGATTAAAAGGTACGTTTTGAAGAAAAGGAGTGAAATGTCAATTTTGATAAATTAAAGTGCCCTTGTTTTTAATAGGTTTATTAAAAACCGGGCACTAATTCATAGAAATTGACCTTAACTTTAAATACTAAGCTTAACCCTATTAAATACATTGTAGCTTCCTTTGACAATTCAGTAGCAACATTCCTGTTGTCAACATTGTGGCCACAAAGTTATGATAAGGTTCTAATAATACCTTGTGATATATGATATATGGCCATAAACATCCGAAGTAGATTACCAGGACTGGAAGACTAATGGAAGAATTAGGGCAGGCAGGGGCATGATACAAGGGGCAGGGTGTGGGCAGTCCAGGTGTAATATTGCGTATATAGTGGTTGTGGTTTGTTCATTTAATAAAAAGGGATTGGGCCGTCCCTGGTTCTTTTAGAGAAACCAGAGTATAGATGGGGAAGAAGGCAGATAGACTGAGGTCCTAATCCTTGCAAATCCCATAAAATGCAGGATTATTGTGAGCTCTTTAGTAGGGATCACTATAATTTATTTAACCAGCATAGGCATAAATAGGCACTACTGTTCAAAATACTAAGAAACTCAGTAGTCTCTTATGGCCCTACTAACTTTGTAGAAACTAGTGAATCAGCTGCCTAGAGTTTTATAGTTACTAGGGACACTGAAAAGAACAGAGAGGCATTTTAGTAAATGTTAAAGTTCACTCAACTCTAAATCAGATGTATATTAGGACATAGGGTCTGGAGAGGATGTATTCTTTACTGAGAGCTTTAAGTGAATTGTGTGTGTAATAATGACAAACTAAAGTAATATTATTAGTCCACTTTAAAAATGTTCTGCCATGAGATTTTTAATTTTTTTGTTGCTAATCACCAGGCAACTGGGCTTGGAAAACGATAGATGGCAACTGAAATAGAAAACTATTAGCAGACAATTAGCCCTACTGAGAGCAGAAAAGTGCCAGATATTCATGATATCTTAAAGGGACATTGTGCTCTAAAATGTTCTCCCCTTTAATGTGTTACCAATGGTTCATTTTACCTACTGGGTTGTAATTAATTGTTTACAAATATTTCCTTTACCTTTATTTTTTATATGAAATAGCTGATTTTTCCTGTTGTATCGCAACCTACACTGAAAGTATGAATAACAAATGTTTTCTCAGTTGAAAAGCTATGTAAATAGGAAATAATAGCACTGATTAATCTCCCAGTGGGGGGTAGAATGGAGAGATTTTTTTATATGAAATAGCTGCTTGTGTTTATTCACCCTAGTAAATAAATAGTATTTCAATACCTAACATAAATAACATTAGCAGCTCTGCTTAACTTGGAGGTTAAGTTCGTTGTTATCGATATGTCCTATGTGATTGCTTTAATGAGAAAAAACAGCTATTTCAAACACAGAAATATATATGAAGGAACAAAACCCATACATTTAACCCCTTCACTACTGGGAATTTTAGATAAGAACATGCCTAAAATACTGGAGATTTTTTAGCATTTTTATATCACTCCATTTAAACAGATATAGATCCTTATTTTTATTATATTTCATGCCACCATTTACCCGCCAAATGCGATCATATAAAAAAAAATCATGAACTTTTCACAAACTTTGGGTTTCTCACTGAAATTATTTACATACCGCTTGTGCAATCATGACACAAATCATTGTAAAGGCTTTTCTGGGATCCCCTTTGTTCATAAATAGTAGACATACATGGCTTTGCCATTGGTTTTTAGTAATTTAAACGACACTAATTGCAGCTGCGCACCACACTTCTAGTGATCCTCCTCAACCCTTCAACCTCCCTGATTCCCCCCCCCCACAAATATCTCTCCAAACCTCCCTCTCCCACTAATGGTGGCCATCTTGGGTACTAGAAGCTGTCTGCCAGTACCTAATATGTAAATATTTTTATTTATTTATTTGAGTTTTATATATATTTTTTTTTTCTGTAGTGTAGTGGTCCCCATTCCCCCCCCCCCTCCGGTAATCATTAGTTAGAGCACCCACACACCCCAATTCCAGCACTTTTCTGTAGTGTAGCTCCCCATTCCTCCCCCTCCCTCTCCCTTCAATTTTATTTTCTGTAGGTAGGGTCCCTCCCACTCGCTCCCTCTCCCTCCCCCCTCTTGCCATGGGGCCAACCACCCACCTCCCAACTTTATCCTCCCACACCACCCGTAGGCACCAGCACCGTGATCGTGTGTCACAGTGGTCACTGTCGGTAACGATCTGGTATCTGCCTAATATGGAACCGGAGCACTGATCATGTTCCGTTTCCATATGCAGACAGATGCCTGCAGCTCAGGAAGAGTGGATCTCGGCTGCCACTTTACAGCCGAGACTGCTGGAGTTTCCTGCTGCAGCGACATATATATATACAGGGAGTGCAGAATTATAAGGCAAGTTGTATTTTTGAGGATTAATTTATTATTGAACAACAACCATGTTCTCAATGAACCCAAAAAACTCATTAATATCAAAGCTGAATATTTTTGGAAGTAGTTTTTAGTTTGTTTTTAGTTTTTAGCTATTTTAGAGGGATATCTGTGTGTGCAGGTGACTATTACTGTGCATAATTATTAGGGCAACTAAACAAAAAACAAATATATACCCATTTCAATTATTTATTTTTACCAGTGAAACCAATATAACATCTCAACATTTCACAAATATACATTTCTGACATTCAAAAACAAAACAAAAACAAATCAGTGACCAATATATGCCACCTTTCTTTGCAAGGGACACACTCAAAAGCCTGCCATCCATGGATTCTGTCAGTGTTTTGATCTGTTCACCATCAACATTGCGTGCAAGCAGCAACCATAGCCCTCCCTGGTTTCAGAGAGGTGTACTGTTTTCCCTCCTTGTAAATCTCACATTTGATTGATGGACCACAGGTTCTCAATGGGGTTCAGAATCAGCTGAACAAGGAGGGCCATGTCATTAGATTTTCTTCTTTTATACCCTTTCTTGCCAGCCACGCTGTGGAGTACTTGGACGCGTGTGATGGAGCATTGTCCTGCATGAAAATCATGTTTTTCTTGAAGGATGCAGACTTCTTCCTGTACCACGTTTGAAGAAGGTGTCTTCCAAAACTGGCAGTAGACTGGGAGTTGAGCTTGACTCCATCACTCAAACCAGTACTCCCACCTCCACACCTTGCTAGCGGTCTGAGTCGGACTGGAGCTCTCTGCCCTTTACCACAATACAGCCACGGGCCCATCCATCTGCCCATCAAGACTCACTCTCATTTCATCAGTCCATAAAACCTTAGAAAAATCAGGTCTTGATATATTCTTGGCCCCAGTCTTGACGTTTCAGCTTGTGTGTCTTGTTTCAGTGGTGGTCGTCTTTCAGCCTTATCCTTACCTTGAGCCATTTCTCTGAGTCATTGCACACCTTGTGCTTTTGGGCACTCCCATGACGTTGCAGCTCTGAAATATGGCCAAACTGGTGATAAGTGGCATCTTGGCAGCTGCACGCTTGACTTTTCTCAGTTCATAGGCAGTTATTTTGCGCCTTGGTTTTTCCACACACTTCTTGCGACCCTGTTGACTATTTTGAATGAAACGCTTGATTGTTCGATGATCACGCTTCAGAAGCTTTGCAATTTTAAGAGTGCTGCATCCCTCTGCAAGATATCTCACTATTTTTTACTTTTCTGAGCCTGTCAAGTCCTTCTTTTGACCCATTTTGCCAAAGGAAAGGAAGTTGCCTAATAATTATGCACACCTGATATAGGGTGTTGATGTCATTAGACCACACCCCTTCTCATTACAGAGATGCACATCACCTAATATGCTTAATTGGTAGTAAGCTTTCGAGCCTATACAGCTTGGAGTAAGACAACATGCATAAAGAGGATGATGTGGTCAAAATACTCATTTGCCTAATAATTCTGCACTCCCTGTATATATATATATATATATATATATATATATATATATATATATATATATATATATATATCTTATGCGGTACAATGAGCTTCGTACCGCATTATGTATATATATGTCTTTTTGGGGTCAGGGGGGTTAAGGGGACATTAAACACTCATGCACCCCCCTCTAACTCTGGGTTCTGCTATTTTGGGAACCTAGGGTTACATTGCAGGTATCTGAAGTAGAGTTGCTGCAAATGTGCAAACACGTATACTAGAATTATGTGAAGGGTAGATTTTAACATGACAGCACACATGGACTTGAAGGAAGGTGGGTCATAATCTCAATACTATTCTTATAAAATGTCCCTTTAATACTCTGCAGTTAGTATAAGATGTAATGTGGAACGACATTAAGGGTAAACAACTTCTATAGTGCAGTTTTCTCTTTAACTTTAACTAGAAGCACAGGTTAAAGGAATAGTGTAGTCAAAATTAAAACTTTCATGATTCAGATTAAAGCATGCAAAGTAAACGCAACTTTCTAATTTACCTCCTATTAATGATATTTTTCTTCGTTCTATTGGTATCTTTATTTAAAAATGTAAGCTTTATGAGGCCAGGCCCACCTTTTGGTTCAGCACCTGGGTAGAGCTTGCTGATTGGTCTACATTTAGACACCAATCAGAAAGTGTTACCTAGGTGCTGAACCAAAATGGGCCTGCTCCTATGCTTACATTCTTGCTTTTTCAAATAAAGATAGCAAGAGAACGAAGATAAATGGTATAATAGGAGTAAATTAGAAAGTTGCTTAAAATTGCATGCTACGATCTGAATCATGAAAGTTTAACCTTTTATTAGACTATTCCTTTAAATAATTCAGCTGATCAGAACCATGGTACTAGCCTGCTCTCACACCATCTGATGATTAATTACACCGTGTTCTAGTTACAATAACATGAGGGGTATTTGAGGACTGGAGTTGATAAACACTGGTATACAGGAGCTATATGACAGAAAGAGGCAGAAGCTAGCTGTAAAACAAAAAAGGAATCAAAAGTAAATCTCCTGTACAGAAACATTACCTGATTCAGTACCAAAACCTCACAAACACAATATCCCTCTGAAAAAAACATCACCAAACTTCTCTATGGATTACAGCTGAATGTGGCATAGTGAGCTATGGTTAGGGTTAACCCCTTCAATACCTTCTGACTTATTAGCGTTATTTCGAAACATTCGGCTAGATTTAGAGTTTGGCGTTAGCCGTCAAAAAGCAGCGTTAAGGGGTACTAACGCTGCTTTTTACCACCCGCTGTTATTTAGAGTCAGCCAGGAAAGGGTCTACCGCTCACTTTCTTTCCACGACTCCAGGCTACCGCAGATCCCCTTACGTCAATTGCGTATCCTATCTTTTCAATGGGATATGCATAACACTGGTATTTGGAGTCTTGGAAGAAGTGAGCGGTAGAGCCTCTACTGACAACACTCCAGCCGCCAAAAAAAGTCAGTAGTTAAGAGCTTTATGGGCTAACGGCAGAACATAAAGCCCTTACTACTGTGCTACAAAGTATGCTAACACCCATAAACTACCTATATACCCCTAAACTGAGGCCCCCACCCCCACATCGCTAACCCTCTAAAAAAAAATGTAACCCCTAATCCTGCCAACCGGACACCGCCGCCACCTACATTATAGCTATGAACCCCTAATCTTCTGCCCCTAACATCGCCGACACCTATCATTATATTTATTAACCCCTAATCTGCCCCCCCAATGTCACCGCTACCTAACTACAATTATTAACCCCCTAATCTGCTGACCGGACCTCGCCACACTATAATAAATGTATCAACCCCTAAATCGACGCACTCCCGCCCCCTCGCAAACACTATAATAAATTGTATTAAACCCCTAAACTGCCCTACCTAAACATCGCTGCCAAGCCCCCCCTCCCTACCACAATTATTAAGCCCTAATCTCCCACCCCCGCACACGTCGCCGCTACTATAATAAAGTATTAACCCCTAAACTTAAGTCTAACCCTAACCCCTAACATCCCCCCTAACATAAATATAATTTAAATAAAACGAAATAATATTCTTATAATTAAATAAATTAATCCTATTTAAAAATAAATACTTACCTAGAAAATAAACCCTAATATAGCTACAATATAACTAATAATTACAGTATAGCTATTTTAGGATTTATATTTATTTTACAGGCAACTTGGTATTTATTTTAACTAGGTTACAATAGCTAATAAATAGTTAATAACTATTTAATAGCTACCTAGTATAAATAATTACAAAATGACCTGAAAAATAAAATCCTAACCTAAGTTACAATTTAAACCTAACACTACACTATCATTAAATTAATTAAATAAATTAACTACAATTACCTACAATTACATTTAATTAAATAAACTAATCTATAATACAAAAACAAACAAACACTAAATTGCAGAAAATAAAAAAATATTACAAGAAGTTTAAACTAATTACACCTAATCTAAGCCCCCTAATAAAATAATAAAGCCCCCCAAAATAAAAAAAATGCCCTACCCTATTCTAAATTACAAAGTAATCAGCTCTTTTACCAACCATTAAAATGGCTTTTTGTGAGGCATTGCCCCAAAGTAATCAGCTCTTTTACTGTAAAACAAAAATACAACCCCCCCAACATTAAAACCCACCACCCACATACCCCTACTCTAACCACCAATCCACCCTTAAAAAAAACCTAACACTAACCCCCTGAAGATCTCCCTACCTTGGAGCCGTCTTCACCCAGCCAAGCCGAATTCTTCATCCTTAATCCGGGCGATGTGGTCCTCCATCCGGGCCGATGTCTTCCTCCAAGCGGCATCTTCTATCTTATTTCTTCCGACTCATCTTCAGAACCGCCGAACATTGAGTGTTTCCCCATAGGAAACAATGGGGCTGCATTAGGAGCTGAACGCTGCTTTTTTGCAGGTGTTAGGTTTTTTTGACAGCCAGCTCAGCCCCCTTGTTTCCTATGGGGATATCGTGCATGAGCACGTTTTTCCAGCTTACCACTACCCGTAGGCCAACACTGGTATTGAGGGTTGAAGTGGAGCTAAATTATGCTCCACACTCCCTTTTCTGAGCCTAACGCAGCCACTCAGACAACTCTAAATACCAGCGTTGTCTTAAGGGTGCGCTGGAAAAAAAAAAAGCAGCGTTAGCTACGTGGGTCTTTACCGACAAAACTCTAAATCTAGGCGATTGTCTTTGGCCCAAAGTAAGCATCTTTGTGAGTTCTACTGATCTGTAAATTATTTCAGTTGGTGGAACCATAAGATGTCAAGTCTCTTTTTTGAAGACCTTTACATTTGTGATAATTGTCTGTGTTAATAATATTCTATGTGAACATATCCTGAAATATTAACAACCTCTTAAAATAGCATAACTCTTTTAGATAATAGATAAGGTAATTTTCTTTGCAAGGTTGCAAGTTCATGTCCCCTTGAGCATATTTTATTTTATGATAGTCTGTTTTAATTAACAATTTTTTTCTTACTTATGCCAACAGTTCTTAGAATATATTCATAGTCACAAGCTAAGTGTTCTCCAATTCAAATATACTAAATAAAACAATGCATTATTATCAGGCTAAAAGTACATTATGACCACATTTTACAATGAATTCATCAAGAATAAATGTTCATTTCTGTTTTAAGCATGAAGTGTGATATTGTAAGATGACAGTAGTGATTTGCATAATGAAACTATGGTATCAATGTAATGTTCAAAATATTATAAATAATAATAATTATATAACAACAAAAGCATTTGACATAGCATTTGTTTATATCACCAGGGTCTGGTGAGGAACAACTCAATACATATAGAAAGACCAAAAACTCAAGGCATGGATGAAAATAAATCCATTAGGCCTTACATTGTAATGTATGTGTCTGTGCTTCACACACAGAACCAGGCATAGCAAGACAAAGAGATCTCAAAGTTGCCTTTCTAAAATTATTTGAGGGAGATCACAATACTGGCAGATACCCTTAGATAATGTTACCAGACCAGAGAGTTAGATAATCAAGCTCAAATACACAGAGTAGCCAAAGGGACAATACCAGTCATAGGGGCCTATTTAGTTCACATGTGCCGAGAGGAACTTGATCTGATATTGCGGATCATGTCCGTTGCACATCGATAAATGCCGACAGCATAGGCTCTCGGCATTTATCATTGCACCAGCAGTTCTGGTAAACTGCTGGTGCAATACCGCCCCCTGCAGATTTGCAGCCAATCGTCTGCTAGCAGGGGGTGTCAATCAACCTAATCGTATAGGATTGTGTTGATTTTCCGAGCAGGCGGACAGGTTATGGAGCAACGGTCTTTAGAAGGCTCACAAGAAACACAGAGCTTGATAAATAGGCCCCAAAAACTCAAAATTAAACTTTCATGATTCAGATAGAGCATGGAGTTTTAACCCCTTAAAGACCAATGGTTTTTCGCAGTTTGCGTGCTTTAAAGGGACATTGTACACTAGATTTTCTTTGCATAAATGTTTTGTAGAAGCAAACATATGTCTAGGTTTTCCAAGTTACTTATAGCAAATATAAGCCACTACAAAGATGGAATTATTGGTTTATCACTAAAATTTGTTATTTAGAGGTATTTTGGCAGGTTATGTTTAATCCATTTATCGTCAAGGGCAGAAAATAAAATTTAGGGGTGCAAAATACAAAAAAAGCAAAATAACACTATTTTTAAATAAAATTATAGAAAAATAAACTTTATTAAAATAACATTTATTTTTAAAAACATAAAAATATTTGAGTAAAATTAGTTTTACACTGTACGTGTTCACTGAGACAGAAAGGGGAAGGGCCAAGACAACCCATTGTTAACAAACAATGATTTGTCATTTTTGACATGTGATTACTGTGACTACCCTGTACGGCGCTGGTCATTTATGGGTTAAGAGTCTTTTCTAGTTACTTCCATTATCAATTTATGAACATTCTTATTTAAATGCACACTTTCTGAGGCACCAGCTGCTACTAAGCACTTGTTCACAGTGTATACGTATCTATGTCTGTGATTGGCTGATAGCTGTCACATGATACAGGAGGCCATCAAATAGAAATACATGCTGCTGCATTGTACTTTTATTATGCACTTGTTGGTTACACAATTCTACTGTATTTAATGGCCCTCATTTTGTAGTTTCCCAAATGCACAAAAAAAATAACAAAAACATCTGGACTCTGTATCCCCTAGGCTGTGTTTCCAAACTCCAGTCCTCAGGACCCTTACACAGGCCACATATTCATTTTATCTTAACTAGGGTTGTCTTTAACACAGGGCAAAAGGGGCAGCTGCCCAGGGCCCAGTCTTTGTTGTGGGGCCCAAAAGTTTTCTGTGTTTTTTTCGGTTCATGCCAGACTGCTGATGTCATGTGACATGGGGGGCACACACAGTCAGTCCTAATACTGTCACAGTCACAAAAGTTCTCTGCTTATATTTGTGAGAAACTGCGCCAGACCCTGCCGGTGTCATGTGACATGCCAAGCTAGTGCCATGTGCTTTTTTAGGTGTGTACTGTGCAGCACTAAATAAGAAGCCCTTACTCAGCATCCAGCCAATTCCAGTACATCAGAAAAGGTCCTGCTGGGGTTACCACTGTTACCAGGTAACTGCTCTGGTGGTGGGGATTGTTCAGGGTAGGGCTGACTGTTTGTGCATGCAGCAGAAAGCTGGAGGGCCAGGCACCTGAGGATTTGAACATCTGTGCAGCTGCAGACACTGCTCTCTTCAGTCTTGAGGCTGTGTGACTCATCTCACACTGTATCCCTGCAGCCTTGGACAGACAGCATCCAGTCTGCTTGTCCCCTTAGCCCTGCTGTTTCTGCTGTGGCCCTCAGATCAACTAACTGAAGTTTTTAGGGGAACAGTGCTTTGTAGAAAGGTGTCAGGGGGAGAATAAGTGAGTGCACACACGCCCCTCCCCATGCAGCATTGTCTAGTACAGGGTGAGAGGGAACTTGTACCTAGCAGAGAAGTGACATGTGCTGCTGTGGCTGATGTAGTGTCATGCTGATACTTCACACATTAAGGTAAGGTTTATTTTGATAGATTTTTTCTCTCTGTCTCAGATTTTACAGCTTTGAATAGTAGTTCTGCTGTTCTAGTCAGTAAACTTATATTTGTCTGCACCTCCATGCTTCCTCCTCAGTCTTTACCTTGCTTTGCTCCTGTTGGCTGCCCTAAATCTCTTTAACCAGCCCTAAATCTCTTTACCAGCTAACCTCATACCAGAATCGCACTCAAAAGCATCAGCTTGATTGATTAGATGATCCATAGCTGATCTTGTTCTCCCCAAAAATCTCAGAATTCCCCCTTACAGGTCAGACACACCTCATTATGCTGCACAGTGCACACATACTTGTATTTTTAATATTGGCCTCAGTACAGATTACTATAGCCTTTTCCACTTTCATTGGAAATAAAAAAAATCACTCCATGTAAATTCTGTGAAATGCCATTTAGTTGTTTATTTAAACGTGTGCTGTTTGCTATGACAAGTGTGGTTATATTATTATGTATGCTGTAAAGTATGTGTGTGTAAGAGAGAATGCGTGTGTATGTAGAATGTGTATATGTTCAAGTATATGATTATATAGAGTATGTACATAAATTTGTGTGTGCTCTGTAGTGTGTGTTTATGTGTACATGTATATGTGTATGTGTATGCTCTGTAGTGTGTGTTTGTGTGTACAATACATGTATATGTGTATGCTCTGGAGAGTGTGTATTTGTGTGTACATATGTATGCTCTGGAGAGTGTGTGTTTGTGTGTCCACTTGTATGCTCTGGAGAGTGTGTGTATGCGTGTACATGTGTATGCTCTGGAGAGTGTGTGTTTGCGTGTACATGTGTATGCTCTGGAGAGTGTGTGTTTGTGTGTTCATATATATATGTGTATGCTCTGAAGAGTGTGTGTTTGTGTGTACATATATATATGTGTATGCTCTGGAGTGTGTGTGTTTGTGTGTACATGTATATGTGTATGCTCCGGAGTGTGTGTGATTGCATGTGCATATGTATGCTCTGGAGAGTGTGTGTTTGTGTGTACATGTGTATGTGTATGCTCTAGAGAGTGTGTGTTTGCTTGTACATGTGTATGCTCTGGAGAGTATGTGTTTGCGTGTACATGTGTATGCTCTGGAGAGTGTGTGTTTGTGTGTACATGTGTATGCTCTGGAGAGTGTGTGTTTGTGTGTACATGTATATGTGTATGCTCTGGAGTGTGTGTTTGTGTGTACATGTATATGTGTATGCTCTGGAGTGTGTATTTGTGTGTACTTGTGTATGCTCTGGAGAGTGTGTGTTTGTGTGTACATGTATATGTGTATGCTCTGGAGTGTGTGTTTGTGTGTACATATATATATGTGTATGCTCTGGAGTGTGTGTTTTTGTGTGTACATGTATATATGTATGCTCTGGAGAGTGTGTGTTTGCATGTGCATGTGTATGCTCTGGAGAATGTGTGTTCATATATATGTGTATGCTCTGGAGAGTGTGTGTTTGTGTGTACATGTGTATGTGTATGCTCTAGAGAGTGTGTGTTTGCGTGTACATGTGTATGCTCTGGAGAGTGTGTGTTTGCGTGTAGATGTGTATGCTCTGGAGAGTGTGTGTTTGTGTGCACATGTGTATGCTCTGGAGAGTGTGTGTTTGTGTGTACATGTGTATGTGTATGCTCTGAAGTGTGTGTTTGTGTGTACATATATATGTGTATGCTCTGTAGTGTGTGTGTTTGTGTGAACATGTATATGTGTATGCTCTGAAGTGTGTGTTTGTGTGTACATATATATGTGTATGCTCTGTAGTGTGTGTGTTTGTGTGTACATGTATATGTGTATGCTCTGAAGTGTGTGTTTGTGTGTACATATATATGTGTATGCTCTGTAGTGTGTGTGTTTATGTATATGTGTATGCTCTGAAGTGTGTGTTTGTGTGTACATATATATGTGTATGCTCTGTAGTGTGTGTGTTTGTGTGTACATGTATGTGTGTGTGTGTGTTTGTGTGTACACTTGTATGCTCTGGAGAGTGTGTGTTTGTGTGTACATGTGTATGCTGTGGAGAGTGTGTGTTTGTGTGTACATGCGTATGCTGTGGAGAGTGTGTGTGTGTACATGTGTATGCTCTGGTGAGTGCGTGTGTGTATATGGGTTAGGGGAGTTTGTTATGTTAGGCATTCCCTTATATTCATGAAAGTGGTACTTTTGCTATACAGTGGCTGTCTAAACAATAAATATGTAGTGAATATCCCAAAAATGGTGAGATGCTTTTAGGGGGGCCCAAAATAAATTATTGCACCGGGGCCCTGTAGACATTAGGTCCGCCACTGATTTTTACAATGCGATTCCGTGCATTGCATTCAATTTTATGTACAATATACTGCATAATATATAAATGAATTAAAAAACAACATTTAATTAATTAATTAATTAATAAATATATTAAATTAATCCACAATGAAGGTATTTACTGTATATATTTATTTACTTATTAGTACTGCTTAGGTCCAGTTTCACATATTGAAATTTATTTCATTTTTTTTTTTAAATGGTTAGCCCAGCAGTGGATGATCCACTTCTGGGCCAATCATTTAAAAAAAATTATAAAATAAATTGATTTAGTTGTTTTTTGGGATGTTGCGGTTGAAAGCGAAATTGCATGGGGGGCGGGGCAAGAAAATATTTGCCCAGGGTCCAATCAATATTAAAGGTGGCCCTGACTAGAGCACAGGTGAAACAATCAGCTCACCCATCAGCTTTGGCCTGAGTAAGGGTCCAGAGGACTGGGTTTGGGAAACTCTGCCCTAGGCAATATTTCATCTTCCATCATCTCTTATATTGTTAAAGTTTGATGTTTGCAATACTAATTGATCAAATATTTCTGGCTTATGTATGAAGAAAACAATATGTTGTGCATAGAGGGAGACACTTTTCCAGAATACACAGTGAATCTTAAATAGTAATTTGAATGCTGAGCTTCCTTTTAGGAAGTGGAGATTCCTCAGTTCTCATTTATGTACAATTATGCTAACTTTTTCCTGTACTGACTGCCAGAGTTTGGTGTACTAAGAAGGAAATTTTCATCTCAACAAAGACAGTCATGGGCCAAATAAAGTTGGCATTATCTTCAGTTCTCTGTGTTTCTCTGCTGTAAAGAGAATATTTACACACTTACAGCTGGTAAGGTCTGGAAAATTTGAATTATTAATTATGTTGTTATGGTATTTTAGTCTTTTGTTGGATCTTTTTCCCCCCAATATTGCCATTCTGCTTATCTCACTGATTTTGTATTGTTCAAAGACACCAGTGGACCATGTATATGTGTCATTACTCATTTGGTACTTACAGAACGGACAATCTTTTCTTGTGCTGCAATTACTTTGGAATTAAAAGAAGAGTTGCTACAACAATTTGGCATATTGCATTTAAAAGGACATAGATTTTCTAGACCAGTGGTTCTCAACTCAAGTTACCTCAAGGCCCAGTAAATTATAGCCAAATGTGTCCAGGGTCCGGTAGTCATGTATGTGTGTGTGTATATATTAATATATACAGTATATATATATATATATATATATATATATATATATATATATATATATATATATATATATATATATAGACATATAGACATATATATATATATATATATATATATATATATATATATATATATATATATATATACATACAGCATATATATACACACATATTTATTAAAATAATTTGGTGTCAGTGGGGGAAGAAAATATATACTTTCATTGGTTCCAGTGGGCTGGTATCACTTAATTACCCGTGGTGTTCATGTCCTGTGAAAGTTTGCAGCTGGTGCCTGTTGGGTCATGGCCCACCAGTAGGGCTGTCACTGACCAGGTTCTAGACTGTTATACTCATTTACAAGCAGACATGACTGTAGGTTTAGCCTTTTAAATCACACTTTTTGAACTGCTGTTGCCTGAGTACCAGTTCCCAAACTAAAATCATTTATTGAATAAACCACTCAGCATAGCAAACCCATTGTTAAGGAATCAGACTCCTTACTGACATGTATTCATATAAAATAGCTCATGGTTTAATACAAAATTAAAAATCCAAGCTAAATCACACATTTTAAACTATTTAAAACATGGTACACAACTACTATCTCTTAAAGAGACAGTATACACCAATTTTCATATAACCTGCATGTAATAGGACACTACTATAAGAAGAATATGGACAGATACTAATCTAAAAAATCCCTGTATAATACCTTTTTATATAACTTACTTAGCTAGCTCCAAGTTTAGTCTAATTTTTTTATGAAGGTTAGCTGGAACACCCAGTGATAGGAGCACCCATTTGAAAAGACTGATAGACATATATGGTGCCAGCATTAGTCTGTAGCGCATGTATACATTTCACACTTTGGGGCTTGGTTAGGAATCAGCACAATGTTGTTAAAAAAAATAAGCAAAACTATACATAGACAGAAAAAGGGGAAATACAGGCAAGAAGGTGGTGTGTTCAGCCTCCAGGATACGAAGCCGAGTAGGCCACAACCTTGCCAATGTGTGAAGGATTCTGTGCTGCATCGTTGGCCATTTGGAGACAGCAAAACAAAGACAACACCTTTAGGAGACCTAATGTTAAGAGACTGCATAGTGAGATGCTGTATAACCAGATGCTATATTTTTAAGAGACTCTATGGTAAGAGATTACCAGGCAGGAGTTAAAGTGACATTTACCATTCAGATTGCATTGCTAGGAGATTCATGTACTGGGAAACTTTTTCTACTCTCAATCAAATGTACAGGTAGTGCTGCCTGAAAGTCAATTAGGGTTGCATAGGTATGAGTTGCACATGCTGCAGGTAAGGACATGAATACTGTTGTCTAGAGAACTGGTTTTCAAACTTGTCCTCAGACCTCCCTAACAGGTCACATTTTGAGGCTATCTGAACTGGAGGACAGGTGATTAGTAAACATGGTATTTTTTAATTGCCCGAATACGATCAGGTTGATTGACACCCCTGCTAGTGGCCAATCTGCAGCATTGCACCAGCAGTTCACAAGGAACTGCCTGGTGCAATGATAAATGCTGACAGCGTACGCTATGTCGGATCATGTCCGCTCGCACCATAGTAAATAGGCCCCTTAGCTCTCATCCAAGGTAATCTGGAAAACCTGGCCTGTTGGGGAGGCCTGAGGACAGGTTTGAAAACCAGTGGTCTAGAGGCACAATAGACATTCCTCACTGCACACCCTGCAGCATGTCTACCTCATAAACAATATAGGGAATGAGGAAGAGTACTGCAGTACAGTTTGGGAGGAGGGGATGCTCAGAGGGTGTAACTGTGTTGCTACTGTTCCATCATTGCAAGCGCATTGAGATAGTTTGCAGGGGCTGGGGATATACTGTTTAGATAGCCAGGGCATTACTTTTGCTCTTCATTGCCTTATATTGATCTATCAGAAATTTAAAGTGATATGCTTTTCATTTTCTGTTGTTTATTGTCTGTTTGTATAATACAATGAAAATAGAGCCCAATTGAGTGCAACAGTTTATTACCACCCGTGTACATATACGTAAATACATTTCAAACCATCCCCACAGTGGCAGTGAATGATTGTATTAAAGCTAAATAATATAGTATTGCCTCTTTAATTGGTTTATGTGTGTGTGTGTGGTGTATCCATTTGTCTCAGTGCTGAGTGTTCCCCGAGATGTATAAAGTCATGAAGGGCTCAATTTATCAGACCTTCTCCTGCACTACGACTCTCACAGGTGGCGGCATTGCGCTCAGGTGTTAAATACTGACAGCGGAATTCTGTCTCCAGAGGCGAGCTGCAGTGGACAGGGGTGTTTGATAAATTGAGCCCTAAGTGGAGGCGCTACTAAAGCTGAGATAGTTTGGTTTGCGCCAGTCTTCCTACCTACAGAGATATTGGTCACCAGCAAGTTGGTGCCACCTTCTCCCAGTACAAAAAGCGTTTAAATAAACAAAACTATTTTTCCTATTGATAAGTAATTATACATGACTGCAATACCTACATAGTACATTGTCTATGTCCTGGTTGCCAAGCTTCTTAAAAAAAAAATGTAAAACAAAAGTATTTTCAAAATGTAAAATGTAATTCTAACCCAATGATATTTCCAGATAGAAGCAGCTTGAAGCATATATTTTTTCTAGGGAAATAGTGCCTTAGCAGTATTAGTCATTTAACCTAGGTAGAACCTATTGCTTGCATGCTGACACTGAACTGGAGCAAAGGAAAGGTTATAGCTGGGTGTAAGCAGCCACACCTTGCTTGGGTCAGCATGTTTTGGTTCTTTTGCATCATCCACCCATACTTTTAATAGCCTATTGACTGGGCTAATTGGTGTCATGAGAAGACAAGCTAAACACCTTTATCTGTTGTATATCAAACGTCTGCATAATAACTTTTTGTTTTAAGAAATACATGTTCCCTGTGTTGATTATATCCTATTTCATTACACTGCACTACATATTTTTGATGATACTCATTCCTGTTTTCTATATTTGGTTTGTTTATGGACCAGTTTACTGACGCCTAGATTACGAATTTTGCGTTAGAGGCTGTGCGGTGCTAACGAGCAGTTTTATGCTCACCGCTCACTTACAGGCAGCGCTGGTATTACGGGTTCTTACAAACCCGGTGTTAGCCGCAAAAAAAGTGAGCGTAGAGCAAAATTTTGCTCCACATCTCACCTCAATACCAGCGCTGCTTACCGTTAGTGGTGAGCTGATAAAACGTGCTTGTGAACGATTTCCCCATAGGAATCAATGGGGGGAGAGCCGGTTGAAAAAAAAACTAACACCAGCAAAAAAGCAGCGTAAAGCTCCTAACGCAGCCCCATTGATTCCTATGGGGAATACAAGTTATGTCTACACCTAACACCCTAACATGAACCCCGAGTCTAAACACCCCTAATCTTACCACTATTAACCCCTAATCTGACGCCCCCGACATCGCTGACACCTGCATTATATTATTAACCCCTAATCTGCTGCTCCAGACACAGCCGCCCACCTACATTATACTTATGAACCCTAATCTGCTGCCCCCAGCATCGCCGACACCTACATTTATATTTATTAACCCCTACTCTGCCGCCCCTAACATTGCCGCAACCTACCTACATTTATTAACCCCTAATCTGCTGCCCCCAAAGTCGCCGCCACTATAATAAAGTTATTAACCCCTAAACCTAAGTCTAACCCTAACCCTAACACCCCCTAACTTAAATATAATTAAAATAAATCTAAATAAAATTACTACAATTAACTAAATAATTCCTATTTAAAACTAAATACTTACCTATAAAATAAACCCTAAGCTAGCTACAATATAACTAATTGTTACATTGTAGCTAGCTTAGGGTTTATTTTTATTTTACAGGCAACTTTGTATTTATTTTAACTAGGTACAATAGTTATTAAATAGTTATTAACTATTTAATAACTACTAGTTAAAATAAAGACAAATGTACCTTGTCCAGTGTCAAAGCAATGATCAAACATTCACATAAAATATGTATATCTGGATTTGAACTAACAGTCTGTGGGGGGGAGGAAGGCATACTAATTACAAATATAATGATATTTTCAAATGCAAAATGTTTAACAGGACATTCAAGCAACATATTGTATATGTATGATATATATCAGCAATTGAGCTTGTAATTACAAAACAACTACAAAATACAAAATACATTTTTTTAAAAGTGCTTAAAGGGAGACTGAAGTCATAGTTATACTTTTATGATTCAGATAAAGCATGCAATTAAATAAAAATCCAATTTACTTTCATTACCAAATTGAGCACAATCTTATGTGCACACTTTCTGAGGCTTCAGCTCCTACTAAGCATATGCAAATGTTTACAGTATATACATACATGTATCAGATTTGCTGATGGCTTTCCTTTTATACAAGGGGCAGGAAATTGAAGGACATATGAGATAAGTCAGAAAACAATCTACTTTTACTTTGAAATTCAGAGTAAGGCTTATCACATTTTCTTTTCATTACACATTTGTTGCTTATGCAATCCCACTGTATTTAATGCTCCATTACAACTGTCACTTTCGGCTAGATTTAGAGTTGGGCGGTAGCCATCAAAACCAGCGTTACAGGCTCCTAACGCTGGTTTTTACCGCCCGCTGGTATTTGGAGTCAGTCAGGAAAGGGTCTAACGCTCACTTTCCAGCCGCGACTTTTCCATACCGCAGATCCTCCTACGCCATTTGCGTATCCTATCTTTTCAATGGGATCTTTCTAACGCTGGTATTTAGAGTCTTGGCTGAAGTGAGCGTTAGAAATCTAACGACAAAACTCCAGCCGCAGAAAAAAGTCAGTAGTTAAGAGCTTTCTGGGCTAACGCTGGTTTATAAAGCTCTTAACTACTGTGCTCTAAAGTACACTAACACCCATAAACTACCTATGTACCCCTAAACCGAGGTCCCCCCACATCGCCGCCACTCTATTAAATTTTTTAACCCCTAATCTGCCGCTCCGTACACCGCAGCCAGCTAAGTTATCCCTATGTACCACTAATCTGCTGCCCCTAATACCGCCGACACCTATATTATATTTATTAACCCCTAATCTGCCCCCCCAATGTCGCCGCCACCTACCTACACTTATTAACCCCTAATCTGCCGAGCGGACCGCACCGCTACTATAATAAAGTTATTAACCCCTAATCCGCCTCACTCCCGCCTCAATAACCCTATAATAAATAGTATTAATCCCTAATCTTCCCTCCCTAACATCGCCGACACCTAACTTCAAGCATTAACCCCTAATCTGCCGACCGGAGCTCAGAGCTACTATAATACATTTTTTAACCCCTAAAGCTAATTCTAACCCTAACCCTAACACCCCCCTAAGTTAAATATAATTTTTATCTAACAAAATAAATTAACTCTTATTAAATAAATTATTCCTATTTAAAGCTAAATACTTACCTGTAAAATAAATCCTAATATAGCTACAATATAAATTAAAATTATATTGTAGCTATTTTAGGATTAATATTTATTTTACAGGCAACTTTGTAATTATTTTAACCAGGTACAATAGCTAAAATAGTTAAAATAATTACAAAATTACCTGTAAAATAAATCCTAACCTGTTACAATTAAACCTAACACTACACTATCAATAAATTAATTAAATATAATACCTACAATTATCTACAATTAAACCTAACACTACACTATCAATAAATTAATTAAATACAATACCTACAAATAACTACAATTAAATAAACTAACTAAAGTACAAAAAAATAAAAAAGAACTAAGTTACAAAAAATAAAAAAATATTTACAAACATTAGAAAAATATTACAACAATTTTAAACTAATTACACCTACTCTAAGCCCCCTAATAAAATAACAAAGACCCCCAAAATAAAAAAAATGCCCTTCCCTATTCTAAATTTAAAAAGTTCAAAGCTCTTTTACCTTACCAGCCCTGAAAAGGGCCATTTGTGGGGCATGCCCCAAATAATTCAGCTCTTTTGCCTGTAAAAAAAAAAACATACAATACCCCCCCAACATTACAACCCACCACCCACATACCCCTAATCTAACCCAAACCCCCCCTTAAATAAACCTAACACTAAGCCCATGAAGAACTTCCTACCTTATCTTCACCATGCCAGGTTCACCGATCGCTCCAGGCTCCGAAATCTTCATCCAAGCCAAGAGGGGGGCTGGCAATCCATAATCCGGCTGAAATCTTCTAGCAAGGCGGCGCTGAAGGAGGTCCAGAAGAGGCTCCAAAGTCTTCATCCTATCTGGGAAGAAGAGGAGATCCGGACCGGCAACTATCTTGATCCAAGCGGCATTTTCTATCTTCATCCGATGAGGAACGGCTCCATCTTGAATGACCTCCAGCACGATCAATCTTCTTCTTCTGACGTCCAACTGAAGAATGAAGGTTCCTTTAAGGGACGTCATCCAAGATGGCGTCCCTCGAATTCCGATTGGCTGATAGGATTCTATCAGCCAATCGGAATTAAGGTAGGAAAATTCTGATTGGCTGATGGAATCAGCCAATCAGAATCAAGTTCAAATCCGATTGGCTGATCCAATCAGCCAATCAGATTGAGCTCGCATTCTATTGGCTGATCAGAACAGCCAATAGAATGCGAGCTCAATCTGATTGGCTGTTTTTTTTTTCAGCTAAAACTGCCCCGTTGTTTTCTATGGGGGAATCGTGCACGAGCACGTTTTTGAAGCTGCCGCGTCCGGTAAGCACCGCTGGTATCGAGAGTTGCAGTGGCGTTAAATTATGCTCTACGCTCCCTTTTTGGAACCTAACGCACTGAAAACCCAGCCATTCTGTGAACTCTAAATACCAGCGGTATTTAAAAGGTGCGGGGGAAAAAAGCATGCGTAGCTAACGCACCCCTTTGGCCGCATAACTCTAAATCTAGCCGTTTGTTAGCAAAATCTGCATGGAATAATACACTACTTGGAAACCCTGGTGAGTATGCTTATATTAGCTTAATTGATAGTGACTAACTAAGACAAGCTTTAAATGAGTTGGTGCACTGCTCTAAACAATCATTGTGTAGTATGTAGACAATTCAGTCAATCTTCACTGTTTTACAGCATATTAAAGGGACAGTAAACACTTTGAGACAGATTTATCATCCATGCGCGGACAGGGGCATACATATTCACCCTGCTTCACCTCTGGCGGGAGAGACAGTTATATGCTCCTCTTTGATAACAACTCATATGGGAGAGACAGTTATGTGGTCCTCTTCAGTTATAACTCATATGGGAGAGACAGCTATATGGTCCTCTTCGGTAATAACTCATATGGGAAAGAGTTATATGGTCCTCTTCGGTAATAACTCATGGGAGAGACAGTTATATGGTCCTCTTCAGTAATAACTCATATGGGAGAGTCAGTTATGTGGTCCTCTTCGGTAATAACTCATATGAGAGAGTCAGTTATGTGGTCCTCTTCGGTAATAACTCATATGGGAGAGACAGTTATGTGGTCCTCTTCAGTAATAACTCCTATGTGAGAGACAGTTATATGGTCCTCTTCAGTAATAACTTCTATGTTAGAGTCAGTTATGTGGTCCTCTTTGTAATAACTCATATCGGAGAGACAGTTATATGGTCCTCTTCTGTAATAACTCATATGGAAGAGACAGTTATATGGTCCTCTTCAGTAATAACTTCTATGTGAGAGACAGTTATGTGGTCCTCTTCGGTAATAACTCATGTGGGAGAGACAGTTATATGTTCCTCTTCGGTAATAACTCATATGGAAGAGACAGTTATGTGGTCCTCTTCGGTAATAACTCATATGGGAGAGACAGTTATATGGTCCTCTTTGGTAATAACTCATATGAAAGAGACAGTTATATGGTCCACTTCGGTAATAACTCATATGTGAGAGACAGTTATGTGGTCCTCTTTAGTAATAACTCATATGGGAGAGACAGTTATATGGTCCTCTTCGGTAATAACTCCTATGGCAGAGACAGTTATATGGTCCTCTTCGGAAATAACTCATATGGAAGAGACAGTTATATGGTCCTCTTCGGTAATAACTCATATGGGAGAGACAGTTATATGGTCCTCTTCAGTAATAACTCAAATGTGAGAGACAGTTGTGTGGTCCTCTTCGGTAATAACTCATATGGGGGAGACAGTTATGTGGTCCTCTTTAGTAATAACTCATATGGGAGAGACAGTTATATGGTCCTCTTCGGTAATAACTCATATGGAAAAGACAGTTATATGGTCCTCTTCAGTAATAACCCATATGGGAGAGATAGTTATATGGTCCTCTTCAGTAATAACTCATATGGGAGAGACAGTTATATGGTCCTCTTCGGTAATAACTCATATATGGCAGAGACAGTTATATGGTCATCTTCGGTAATAACTCATATGGAAAAGACAGTTATATTGTCATCTTCAGTAATAAACAGAGGAGAGACAGAAAAGACAGGGGCTTAAATAGCACTCATCCTTACTAGATAATGGTGAAAATAAATATAAAAATTATATACTTTAATATTAAATGTTAAAATAGGGTAGAACACCCCTAAAAAATACTAAACCCACTACCATAGAAACAAAAAGCAAAAACTAACACCAAACCGACAGTCACTTTTCTGTTTCCTGGCCGATAACAGGAAACGTCGGCATCAGGTGGCTAAAGTGACTGTACAGTATTGGGGTAAAGTCAATCTTCACTGTTTTACAGCATATTAAAGGGACAGTAAACACTTTGAGACAGATTTATCATCCATGCGCGGACAGGGGCATACATATTCACCCTGCTTCACCTCTGGCGGGAGAGACAGTTATATGCTCCTCTTTGATAACAACTCATATGGGAGAGACAGTTATGTGGTCCTCTTCAGTTATAACTCATATGGGAGAGACAGCTATATGGTCCTCTTCGGTAATAACTCATATGGGAAAGAGTTATATGGTCCTCTTCGGTAATAACTCATGGGAGAGACAGTTATATGGTCCTCTTCAGTAATAACTCATATGGGAGAGTCAGTTATGTGGTCCTCTTCGGTAATAAACTCATATGAGAGAGTCAGTTATGTGGTCCTCTTCGGTAATAACTCATATGGGAGAGACAGTTATGTGGTCCTCTTCAGTAATAACTCCTATGTGAGAGACAGTTATATGGTCCTCTTCAGTAATAACTTCTATGTTAGAGTCAGTTATGTGGTCCTCTTTGGTAATAACTCATATCGGAGAGACAGTTATATGGTCCTCTTCTGTAATAACTCATATGGAAGAGACAGTTATATGGTCCTCTTCAGTAATAACTTCTATGTGAGAGACAGTTATGTGGTCCTCTTCGGTAATAACTCATGTGGGAGAGACAGTTATATGTTCCTCTTCGGTAATAACTCATATGGAAGAGACAGTTATGTGGTCCTCTTCGGTAATAACTCATATGGGAGAGACAGTTATATGGTCCTCTTTGGTAATAACTCATATGAAAGAGACAGTTATATGGTCCACTTCGGTAATAACTCATATGTGAGAGACAGTTATGTGGTCCTCTTTAGTAATAACTCATATGGGAGAGACAGTTATATGGTCCTCTTCGGTAATAACTCCTATGGCAGAGACAGTTATATGGTCCTCTTCGGAAATAACTCATATGGAAGAGACAGTTATATGGTCCTCTTCGGTAATAACTCATATGGGAGAGACAGTTTATATGGTCCTCTTCAGTAATAACTAAATGTGAGAGACAGTTGTGTGGTCCTCTTCGGTAATAACTCATATGGGAGAGACAGTTATGTGGTCCTCTTTAGTAATAACTCATATGGGAGAGACAGTTATATGGTCCTCTTCGGTAATAACTCATATGGAAAAGACAGTTATATGGTCCTCTTCAGTAATAACCCATATGGGAGAGATAGTTATATGGTCCTCTTCAGTAATAACTCATATGGGAGAGACAGTTATATGGTCCTCTTCGGTAATAACTCATATGGGAGAGACAGTTATATGGTCCTCTTCGGTAATAACTCATATGGAAAAGACAGTTATATGGTCCTCTTCAGTAATAACCCATATGGGAGAGATAGTTATATGGTCCTCTTCAGTAATAACTCATATGGGAGAGACAGTTATGTGGTCCTCTTTAGTAATAACTCATATGGGAGAAACAGTTATATGGTCCTCTTCGGTAATAACTCCTATGGCAGAGACAGTTATATGGTCATCTTCGGTAATAACTCATATGGAAAAGACAGTTATATTGTCATCTTCAGTAATAAACAGAGGAGAGACAGAAAAGACAGGGGCTTAAATAGCACTCATCCTTACTAGATAATGGTGAAAATAAATATAAAAATTATATACTTTAATATTAAATGTTAAAATAGGGTAGAACACCCCTAAAAAATACTAAACCCACTACCATAGAAACAAAAAGCAAAAACTAACACCAAACCGACAGTCACTTTTCTGTTTCCTGGCCGATAACAGGAAACGTCGGCATCAGGTGGCTAAAGTGACTGTACAGTATTGGGGTAAAGTAATTAAAACAAACGCGTTTCGGCTAATACATAGCCTTTCTCAATGCTATACTTTACAGTGTCAAATTGTTTAAGCCGAAGCTCAAGCGTGTATGGCCTTTCATACCGGTCTACAGTTTTACAAGCAGCCAATCCAGAGTGTCTAGAGAGAAACGCCTACACATTATCCAATCGTAGTGTGAAACTAGAGACGCCCTCCGTTATGACTGCTATGTGTGGCTAAGGAGTGTAACTTCCGCCATAACCTACACGCTCATTGGGTGACTAGAAAGAGCTAACACAGATGCCCGATTATATGGTACCAATATTGCAATCATATCGTCAAACCAGGGTAACATAATTTATACAGTAAAAAACGATCGATGATCTGTAAAACATCACTATGTGGCACAGCAATATCTTACCAGTGAATCCTTCACGATCGTGATAAGCTTAATAATACCCTGATGCGATCGTCTTAAAAACACCAAAGCTACAACCTGATCCAAACGAACACACTATCTGTTTTCCCAGGGTACAAGAATGTTCAAATAGAAATTCAGTATATAATCCTGAGTACCATATATCGTTGTGAGTGAGATTTGTATTATATGTGTGATTTTCATTTAGGTTTCAGGTTATTTGGCAAATGTTAAGACTATGATCTTGTTAATATAAAGCAGTGTCTGTGTGCACCACTAAACTTTTTTAAATAGGAAACTGATCAGTAACCCACAATCTAAATCCTACTTTATACAGTAATGCAATAAAATGTGTACTCTCCAATACCTTCATATCCACATAAGTAAAAGAGATTTTTTGAATCTATATAATGTCCGTGTCTTAGAAAATGTATGATGTCACTATAAACCCCAGATAGACAAGAAAAACTGTGGTGGTCCAAAGATATTAATTATTAGGACAACACTAAAACCTGAATTGTTAGAAAAAGATTATTGAGGGACTAATGATATATACAGTATACCATTAGATATTATTGGGCCTCCAATTAATATTCAAACAACCTCAGACCATAATCAATTCATAATTTCTTGTTCTAACGTGGTGGTATATGTGAAGACTTAGGTCATTCAATCCATTTTAAAATATTAAATTGTAGATAACTTATGAGGATATTAAACTGATTAAATTCACATTTAAATTATACTGTATATGTATATAGGAAAGTTCAGATATATATAGGTTATGATCATAAGTTCCGTAATTTTAAGTATGTATGGTGTATTACAGCTGACATATGCATTATATAATGCCATTATGGATCGTGTCAGAAGGACATTAGCATAACCATAATGGACTTGGTTGCCATAGTTTAAAAGGAGCATAAGGTTCCCTAAGAGTCATCCAATTAGATATACACCCAATAATTATTATACTCATTCATACCATTAGGTATGACAGTATTCAGATTGAAAACCCACTTAGTTTCCATCTGTAATAATTTATTCTCAGTACTTCCCCCTCTTATTCCAGGCTTAAGTCTTTCCAAAATCCCAACATTTTAAAGCATTGGTCTTCCCATTATGGGCATGTAGAAAGTGTCTAGCAACACATGTAATTTGTTTATGTTTATCTACATCCCTCTGGGCAGTCCTTATATTACTGAGATGTTCTGTAATACGTGTTCCCATACTCCTTGTCGTCATGCCAACATAGTATAAATTACAGCTACACGAGATACAGTAGATGACATTAGTACTCTGGCAGTTGATATGTTGTTTAATTTTATACGTATTTTCAAATCTATCCACTATTGTTTGTTTTTTTAACCATATGCTGGCATACTGAGCAATGCCCACACGCGATAGAACCTTCATAAATAGGTGATTTTTTTAGCATTTCTGTCATAATGGCTTGTTATAAGCGTATCCCTGATGTTGCTAGCTCGCCTATATGTTAATAGAGGTCTATCTGGTAGCAATGGTTTCAATAGTTCGTCTCTGGTAAGGACATGCCAATGTTGTTGTAAAATGTTGGTAATTTTATCACTTTGTGTGGAATATGTAGTGATACATCTCAGGGGAGTATTATTCTCTTTGACTTTAGGGGTTAATAACTCTCCCCTATCTTTCAGCAGTGCTCTGTTATAGGCTTTAGCCAATAATTTTCTAGAGTAACCTCTTTCAAGTAGTCTTTTTCTTAGATCATGTGCAGCTTTTTTGAAACTATCTAGAGTACTACAATTTCTACGCAGGCGTGTATATTCTCCCATTGGTAACCCTTTAATTGTGGCAGGATGATGGTAACTGCTTGCATGTAGTATATTGTTGGTAGACGTGGGTTTTCTGTATGCATTAGTTTCAATTGAGCTGCCTTTCTTATGGATAGTAAGATCTAGAAATTCTACTTTAGATTTTTGTATGGTAGATGTCAAATATAATCCAAATGGATTATCATTAAGAATATCAATGAAATCTTTGAGGAGATTCTCTGGGCCATTCCATATAAATAGAATGTCATCTATATATCTGGACCAGTGGGAGACATATTGAGTAAGATATTTTAGGTTTTCATTAAACACTACTGTTTCCTCCCACCAGCCCAGATATATATTCGCATATGTTGGGGCACATGAAATGCCCATGGCAGTTCCACAGATCTGCAGATAGAATTTATCATCGAATACGAAGAAGTTGTGGGTTAATATAAATTCTATCATATTCAGCAGAAATTCTTTGACCTCCTCGCTCATACTGGTGTTTTTGTTTAAATAGTATACTGGTGTAGAGCGATTCTACATCGCATGACACCAATACTGAGTTAGTCTCAATACTGATCTCAAGATATACACCTCTTTACCCGCAAAATTCTATTGAAGAAATATTTCAGTAACTCTGAATCGAATTCCTTAAATGCCAGTGATCAAGCGGCTATTAATGATTTAATAGCCCTAATAGATGAAGCCATTAGTACTACCTCAGAAGAAGAAAATAGTAGCTGGCGTAAAATTCTCAAGGCCAAATCAAAATTTGTACCTCCTAACACCACGTCACATAATACATTAACCTTTCTCAATTTAGTATGTCAAGACATTTTAGAAATACAAGGTAATGATGGAAGTACCAATCACAACTTGACAAAGGGAGAATGTTTGGCTCTAAAACAACTGAAAAATATGAAAGGAATACAAATAAAAAGTAGTGACAAGGGAGGTAATATTGTCATTTGGCCTGATACAATGTATCGTGAGGAAGCAACAACCCAGTTAAATAATCCTTCAAATTATAAGGCACTTCTGTGTAACCCTACAGATATGTTTTTGAATAGTTATAATACACTTATTCATTCAGCTTTTACTAATGGGATTATAGATCAAAAGGAATTCAAATTTCTAGAAGTCAAAGAACCAAAAACAGCCACATTATATTTGCTGCCAAAAATACATAAGGACATACATAAGCCCCCAGGAAGGCCGATAGTGTCTGGGATCGGCTCCCTTACAGAAAAAGCAAGCAAATATGTAGATGCACGCTTAAGATACATTGTAGACTCTTTACCATCTTACACCCGAGATACAATGCATCTACTTAACAAAATCAATGAGATCAGTATTGAGACTAACTCAGTATTGGTGTCATGCGATGTAGAATCGCTCTACACCAGTATAAAAACACACTGGGGGTGTAGAGCGGTTTCATACTATTTAAACAAAAACACCAGTATGAGCGAGGAGGTCAAAGAATTTCTGCTGAATATGATAGAATTTATATTAACCCACAACTTCTTCGTATTCGATGATAAATTCTATCTGAAGATCTGTGGAACTGCCATGGGCACTTCATGTGCCCCAACATATGCAAATATATATCTGGGCTGGTGGGAGGAAACAGTAGTGTTTAATGAAAACCTAAAATATCTTACTCAATATGTCTCCCACTGGTCCAGATATATAGATGACATTCTATTTATATGGAATGGCCCAGAGAATCTCCTCAAAGATTTCATTGATATTCTTAATGATAATCCATTTGGGTTATATTTGACATCTACCATACAAAAATCTAAAGTAGAATTTCTAGATCTTACTATCCATAAGAAAGGCAGCTCAATTGAAACTAATGCATACAGAAAACCCACGTCTACCAACAATATACTACATGCAAGCAGTTACCATCATCCTGCCACAATTAAAGGGTTACCAATGGGAGAATATACATGCCTGCGTAGAAATTGTAGTACTCTAGATAGTTTCAAAAAAGCTGCACATGATCTAAGAAAAAGACTACTTGAAAGAGGTTACTCTAGAAAATTATTGGCTAAAGCCTATAACAGAGCACTGCTGAAAGATAGGGGAGAGTTATTAACCCCTAAAGTCAAAGAGAATAATACTCCCCTGAGATGTATCACTACATATTCCACACAAAGTGATAAAATTACCAATATTTTACAACAACATTGGCATGTCCTTACCAGAGACGAACTATTGAAACCATTGCTACCAGATAGACCTCTATTAACATATAGGCGAGCTAGCAACATCAGGGATACGCTTATAACAAGCCATTATGACAGAAATGCTAAAAAATCACCTATTTATGAAGGTTCTATCGCGTGTGGGCATTGCTCAGTATGCCAGCATATGGTTAAAAAACAAACAATAGTGGATAGATTTGAAAATACGTATAAAATTAAACAACATATCAACTGCCAGAGTACTAATGTCATCTACTGTATCTCGTGTAGCTGTAATTTATACTATGTTGGCATGACAACAAGGAGTATGGGAACACGTATTACAGAACATCTCAGTAATATAAGGACTGCCCAGAGGGATGTAGATAAACATAAACAAATTACAAGTGTTGCTAGACACTTTCTACATGCCCATAATGGGAAGACCAATGCTTTAAAATGTTGGGATTTTGGAAAGACTTAAGCCTGGAATAAGAGGGGGAAGTACTGAGAATAAATTATTACAGATGGAAACTAAGTGGGTTTTCAATCTGAATACTGTCATACCTAATGGTATGAATGAGTATAATAATTATTGGGTGTATATCTAATTGGATGACTCTTAGGGAACCTTATGCTCCTTTTAAACTATGGCAACCAAGTCCATTATGGTTATGCTAATGTCCTTCTGACACGATCCATAATGGCATTATATAATGCATATGTCAGCTGTAATACACCATACATACTTAAAATTACGGAACTTATCATCATAACCTATATATATCTGAACATTCCTATATACATATACAGTATAATTTAAATGTGAATTTAATCAGTTTAATGTCCTCATAAGTTATCCACAATTTAATATTTTAAAATGGATTGAATGACCTAAGTCTTCACATATACCACCACGTTAGAACAAGAAATTATAAATTGATTATGGTCTGAGGTTGTTTGAATATTAATTGGAGGATTTAGATTGTGGGTTACTGATCAGTTTCCTATTTAAAAAAGTTTAGTGGTGCACACAGACACTGCTTTATATTAACAAGATCATAGTCTTAACATTTGCCAAATAACCTGAAACCTAAATGAAAATCACACATATAATACAAATCTCACTCACAACGATATATGGTACTCAGGATTATATACTGAATTTCTATTTGAACATTCTTGTACTCTGGGAAAACAGATAGTGTGTTCGTTTGGATCAGGTTGTAGCTTTCGTGTTTTTAAGACGATCGCATCAGGGTATTATTAAACTTATCACGATCGTGACGGATTCACTGGTAAGATATTGCTGTGCCACATAGTGATGTTTTACAGATCATCGATCGTTTTTTACTGTATAAATTATGTTACCCTGGTTTGACGATATGATTGCAATATTGGTACCATATAATCGGGCATCTGTGTTAGCTCTTTCTAGTCACCCAATGAGCGTGTAGGTTATGGCGGAAGTTACACTCCTTAGCCACACATAGCAGTCATAACGGAGGGCGTCTCTAGTTTCACACTACGATTGGATAATGTGTAGGCGTTTCTCTCTAGACACTCTGGATTGGCTGCTTGTAAAACTGTAGACCGGTATAAAAGGCCATACACGCTTGAGCTTCGGCTTAAACAATTTGACACTGTAAAGTATAGCATTGAGAAAGGCTATGTATTAGCCGAAACGCGTTTGTTTTAATTACTTTACCCCAATACTGTACAGTCACTTTAGCCACCTAAAAAGTGACTGTCGGTTTGGTGTTAGTTTTTGCTTTTTGTTTCTATGGTAGTGGGTTTAGTATTTTTAGGGGTGTTCTACCCTATTTTAACATTTAATATTAAAGTATATAATTTTTATATTTATTTTCACCATTATCTAGTAAGGATGAGTGCTATTTAAGCCCCTGTCTTTTCTGTCTCTCCTCTGTTTATACAAATTTAAAGGGACAGCACCGGAATCTGTTTCACAGATTCTTTTTCCTTACTTAGCATACGTGTGTAGTGCCAGTTAACAATTCCTCTAGACATCTTCAGTAATAACTTATATGGGAGAGACAGTTATATGGTCCTATTTAGTAATAACTCATATGGGAGAGACAGTTATATGGTCCTCCGGTAATAACTCATATGGGAGAGACAGTTATATGGTCCTCTTCGGTGATAATGCATATGGGAGATACAGTTATATGGTCCTCTTCAGTAATAACTCATATGGAAAAGACAGTTATGTGGTCCTCTTCAGTAATAACCCATATGGGAGAGATAGTTATATGGTCCTCTTCAGTAATAACTCATATGGGAGAGACAGTTATGTGGTCCTCTTTAGTAATAAGTCATATGGGAGAGACAGTTATGTGGTCCTCTTCGGTAATAACTCCTATGGCAGAGACAGTTATATGGTCCTCTTCTGTAATAACTCATATGGAAGAGACAGTTATATGGTCCTCTCGGTAATAATTCATATGGGAGAGACAGTTATATGGTCCTCTTCGGTAATAACTCCTATGGCAGATACAGTTATATGGTCCTCTTTGGTAATACCTCATCTAGGAAAGACAGTTATATGGTCCTCTTCGGTAATAACTCCTATGGCAGAGACAGTTATATGGTCCTCTTCGGAAATAACTCATATGGAAGAGACAGTTATATGGTCCTCTTCGGTAATAACTCATATGGGAGAGACAGTTATATGGTCCTCTTCAGTAATAACTCAAATGTGAGAGACAGTTGTGTGGTCCTCTTCGGTAATAACTCATATGGGAGAGACAGTTATGTGGTCCTCTTTAGTAATAACTCATATGGGAGAGACAGTTATATGGTCCTCTTCAGTAATAACCCATATGGGAGAGATAGTTATATGGTCCTCTTCGGTAATAACTCATATGGAAAAGACAGTTATATGGTCCTCTTCAGTAATAACCCATATGGGAGAGATAGTTATATGGTCCTCTTCAGTAATAACTCATATGGGAGAGACAGTTATGTGGTCCTCTTTAGTAATAACTCATATGGGAGAGACAGTTATATGGTCCTCTTCGGTAATAACTCCTATGGCAGAGACAGTTATATGGTCCTCTTCGGAAATAACTCATATGGAAGAGACAGTTATATGGTCCTCTTCGGTAATAACTCATATGGGAGAGACAGTTATATGGTCCTCTTCAGTAATAACTCAAATGTGAGAGACAGTTGTGTGGTCCTCTTCGGTAATAACTCATATGGGAGAGACAGTTATGTGGTCCTCTTCGGTAATAACTCATATGGAAAAGACAGTTATATGGTCCTCTTCAGTAATAACCCATATGGGAGAGATAGTTATATGGTCCTCTTCGGTAATAACTCATATGGAAAAGACAGTTATATGGTCCTCTTCAGTAATAACCCATATGGGAGAGATAGTTATATGGTCCTCTTCAGTAATAACTCATATGGGAGAGACAGTTATGTGGTCCTCTTTAGTAATAACTCATATGGGAGAGACAGTTATGTGGTCCTCTTCGGTAATAACTCCTATGGCAGAGACAGTTATATGGTCATCTTCGGTAATAACTCATATGGAAGAGACAGTTATATTGTCATCTTCAGTAATAACTCATATGGGAGAGACAGTTATATGGTCCTATTCAGTAATAACTCATATGGGAGAGACAGTTATATGGTCCTCCGGTAATAACTCATATGGGAGAGACAGTTATATGGTCCTCTTCAGTAATAACCCATATGGGAGAGATAGTTATATGGTCCTCTTCGGTAATAACTCATATGGAAAAGACAGTTATATGGTCCTCTTCAGTAATAACCCATATGGGAGAGATAGTTATATGGTCCTCTTCAGTAATAACTCATATGGGAGAGACAGTTATGTGGTCCTCTTTAGTAATAACTCATATGGGAGAGACAGTTATGTGGTCCTCTTCGGTAATAACTCCTATGGCAGAGACAGTTATATGGTCCTCTTCTGTAATAACTCATATGGAAGAGACAGTTATATGGTCCTCTCGGTAATAATTCATATGGGAGAGACAGTTATATGGTCCTCTTCGGTAATAACTCCTATGGCAGATACAGTTATATGGTCCTCTTTGATAATACCTCATCTAGGAAAGACAGTTATATGGTCCTCTTCGGTAATAACTCCTATGGCAGAGACAGTTATATGGTCCTCTTCGGAAATAACTCATATGGAAGAGACAGTTATATGGTCCTCTTCGGTAATAACTCATATGGGAGAGACAGTTATATGGTCCTCTTCAGTAATAACTCAAATGTGAGAGACAGTTGTGTGGTCCTCTTCGGTAATAACTCATATGGGAGAGACAGTTATGTGGTCCTCTTTAGTAATAACTCATATGGGAGAGACAGTTATATGGTCCTCTTCAGTAATAACCCATATGGGAGAGATAGTTATATGGTCCTCTTCGGTAATAACTCATATGGAAAAGACAGTTATATGGTCCTCTTCAGTAATAACCCATATGGGAGAGATAGTTATATGGTCCTCTTCAGTAATAACTCATATGGGAGAGACAGTTATGTGGTCCTCTTTAGTAATAACTCATATGGGAGAGACAGTTATATGGTCCTCTTCGGTAATAACTCCTATGGCAGAGACAGTTATATGGTCCTCTTCGGAAATAACTCATATGGAAGAGACAGTTATATGGTCCTCTTCGGTAATAACTCATATGGGAGAGACAGTTATATGGTCCTCTTCAGTAATAACTCAAATGTGAGAGACAGTTGTGTGGTCCTCTTCAGTAATAACCCATATGGGAGAGATAGTTATATGGTCCTCTTCAGTAATAACTCATATGGGAGAGACAGTTATGTGGTCCTCTTTAGTAATAACTCATATGGGAGAGACAGTTATGTGGTCCTCTTCGGTAATAACTCCTATGGCAGAGACAGTTATATGGTCATCTTCGGTAATAACTCATATGGAAGAGACAGTTATATTGTCATCTTCAGTAATAACTCATATGGGAGAGACAGTTATATGGTCCTATTCAGTAATAACTCATATGGGAGAGACAGTTATATGGTCCTCCGGTAATAACTCATATGGGAGAGACAGTTATATGGTCCTCTTCGGTGATAATGCATATGGGAGATACAGTTATATGGTCCTCTTCAGTAATAACTCATATGGAAAAGACAGTTATGTGGTCCTCTTCAGTAATAACCCATATGGGAGAGATAGTTATATGGTCCTCTTCAGTAATAACTCATATGGGAGAGACAGTTATGTGGTCCTCTTTAGTAATAAGTCATATGGGAGAGACAGTTATGTGGTCCTCTTCGGTAATAACTCCTATGGCAGAGACAGTTATATGGTCCTCTTCTGTAATAACTCATATGGAAGAGACAGTTATATGGTCCTCTCGGTAATAATTCATATGGGAGAGGCAGTTATATGGTCCTCTTCGGTAATAACTCCTATGGCAGATACAGTTATATGGTCCTCTTTGGTAATACCTCATCTAGGAAAGACAGTTATATGGTCATCTTCGGTAATAACTCATATGGGAGAGACAGTGCCTAATTTGGATGTGCTCTTAACAAAATAAGGCTAGTGAAATATCTGCCCCAGTTTCCATTTCTAAATTTAAATTAATAATATTGTTTTTGTTTTACCTCCAGTGGATCTAATTGTTGGATTCTTAATACGGAACTGATTGCAGAAAACTTTATGTAATCTGGTTAATACCTTGCTGTGGAACTGGTTTCATCTGTGTTTATCTGAAATTACCCAGATTATCCAGCATTTTACAAGATAACTGCCTTAAAGGGACACTGAATCCAAATTTTTTTCTTTTATGATTCAGATAGAGCATGAAATTTTAAGCAACTTTCTAATTTACTCCTGTCATGAGATGCAGGACATATGCAGGACACAGCAATGATGGTACAACTCTATTTTATTACAGAGCATAGCAATACACATCTGGTCAGGTTGATTGTACTAACTAACTGCGACACAGACTACCGGACCCAAGCCCTGCCCCCAAACTAGTGACATCACATCCTGCTCTCATCACATCTTCCCGTTTTTCAAAGGCGAAGCATACATTTGAATATAACAAATAACAAGGTATACGAACAGAGTATACAACAACATTTTTTTTGAACAATATATAAACAAATAGGTTCAGAAAATATTAACACATAAATTACATCCTGACTTGGACATCGGGGTAGACTACCCTAGTCCACAGTGACCATGGGATTATTCTGCCCATACTTCCGGTCACTGTTATAGCTAAAGTCAGTCCCTATATCGGGCCGGAAGTTTCACCAATCTTCCGCTTGATGTAACTTTGCATGAACTGTCCTCTGATACAGAAGATGGTAAACAAGAGTCCGCTGGAGGCAAAGATATATCCCCGTTGTGGTCTTGCTGAGGGGAAGGCACCTCTCTTAGAACAGGTGATCCCACTGGCGGTGGTACTGAGGCATCCAGTTCCAGACTCTCAGGTACAGACTGAAGATGTCTTCGGTTACGGCGTGTAACCGTCCCTCCCTCCGTAAGGACTGTATAAGACCTTGGTTCTGGAGAGCGGGCAACTACCGTAGCAGGCGTCTTCCATTTCTTCTCATCATCCAGTTTAATTCTGACACTTTGGTCTGCTTTCAGTTCCTGTAAGGGCCTGACAGAATGTCTCCTGTCGTAGAAGAAACGATAACCCTTTTTGGCCTCTTCATCCCTCCTAAGGACTTCGTCCCGAGGAACAGGGCCAGGCGGCTTGAAGACACCCACTGAGGGTAAAGTGGTGCAAATCTGGCGTCCTAGCATCAGCTGTGCCGGGCTAAACCCGGTGGCTTGAATGGGCGTCGCCCTGTATGACAAGAGGGCTAGGTACAGCTCAGATTGCTTTAGAATGAATTTTGTTGTTTGAACTGCCCTTTCAGCCATTCCGTTGTCCTGCGGATAATGTGGACTTGACGTGGAATGTACAAAATCATACTCCCTGCTGAAAGCACTGAACTCTGTAGAAGCGAACTGCATACCATTATCACTCACTAGCTCCATTGGAATGCCCCAGCGGGCGAACAAGCTCTTCAGGCGAATGATAACGGCCAGGCTTGTGATATCATTCAGGGGTGCAATCTCCAAATACCTGGAATAGTAGTCGATCACAACAAGGAACTTTTTCCCGTGCAGTTCACACAAATCAGCAGCTATTATCTGCCACGGCCCCGCAGGCAGCAGAGTAGAAATCAAGGGCTCCCTTCTCTGAGTAGGCCGGCGTTCCTGGTAAATGGCACATTTAGACACGTGATTTGCAATGTCGGAGCTGATTCCAGGCCACCACACAGCTGTAGCTGCCCTTTCTCTGCACTTTGTAATGCCTAAGTGGCTATCGTGAATCCTGTTTAACATCTCCTTCCTCATGCTGACAGGAATTACAATGCGGTCTTGGAACAGCACCAACCCCTCCAGCTCCGTGAGCTGCGACCTATCTGGCTGGTAAGCACTTAAAGACATCCAGGCTGCCCGGCTCTCGGGCCAGCCTTCTTTTATGTACCTTATAACCTCTTGCAGATCTGTGTCCAAATATGTATCTCTCTTTATTTCCTCCAGTTTCCTTGAAGAAATGGACTTAGAGGCCAGAACTGAATCAACATACACTTTCACCTCAGATTCTGTGGAGGATTCTTCAGCAGCAGCCAGCGGGAGCCTGGATAGTGTATCCGCCACAACCAATTGTTTCCCCGGCACATGCACTGCCTTAACATTGAACCTGAGCAGTCTCATTAAAAGTCTCTGGCATCTCAAGGGTGTTTTGTCAATGTCATAGGAGTTGATTAGAGGGACTAGCAGTTTGTGGTCAGTTTCCAGACTAAATTTCTCCAAACCCACTAGATAACGCTGAAAGCGCTCACAGGCCCAAACTGCAGCCAGGTACTCTTTCTCAATTTGAGCGTATTTTGACTCCGCAGCCATCAGTGTGCGGGAACAGTAGGCGATGGGCTGTAGTTTATTTTCATTCAGCTGCAGGAGTGCAGCCCCCAACCCATAACTGCTTGCATCGGCACTAACCACAGTCTTTTTTGAAGGGTCGTAGAACCCAAGCACTGGGGCAGACCCCAGCAGGGACTTGGCATGCAGGAAAGCTTTTTCTTGTGAAGGTCCCCAGACCCAGGCAACGTCTTTCTTAAGCAACTCTGTGATAGGGTGTAAAACTGTAGATAAATCTGGAAGAAACTTGCCCACGTAATTTACAAGGCCCAATATCTGTCTCAGCTCATGTACATCAGAAGGACTTTTCATCTGTTCAATAGCACAAATTTTCTCGGGGTCTGGCTTGATGCCATCCCCATTGATGATATGCCCAAAGTAACATAATTCAGTCTTCCTGAAATGACATTTTTCTTTATTCAGCTTCAGCCCAGACTCTTTGATAGCCTGTAGTACACAACTTAAACGCTGATCATGCTCCTCCACCGTAGACCCATACACTAGAATGTCGTCCATGACGACTGCCGTGCCCACGTGGTTACTCAGGAGAGAACTCATTTCCTTTTGAAAGATTTCAGGAGCGGAGGATATCCCAAAGGGGAGCCTGTAGAAGCAGAACCGACCTACCGGTGTGATAAAGGTAGTCAGTTTGCGGCACTTTGGATCCAGGGGGATATGCCAAAAGCCGCTAGAAGCGTCTAATGTGGAAAAGAACTTAGCCCCAGCCAACTTTGGAGCTATATCTTCTAATGTCGGCAGCACAAATCTCTCTTCACCGCCTCATTCAACCTTTTCAGGTCCACACAGATGCGCACCTTTCCGTTTTTCTTTGCAACTGGAACAATGGGGGCACACCAATCAGTCGCTTCAACAACCTCTTCAATAACCCCATAGACTTCATGCGCATAAGCTCTTTCTCCACTTGGGGCATGAGCGGGAACGGAATTCTACGGGGAGTAGAAATATTGTATGGGACTGCGTCACTTTTAAGTGCTATATGGACAGGTTTGCAGTTCAGTAGGCCCAAATCGCCAAACATATCTTCGGAAATCTCATTCACTCTGGCCACAAGGCCCAAGTCACAGGCTGCTTTTCTACTCAATAAATTGTTAACACACTGACCTCGGATCACATGCACCCACATGGTGAACTTCCTTTGCTTGTACTCACAGCTAGCAAGAAATTTCCCCGCACAATCAATGCGGCCACCAGGACTATGGACATTTGTAGTAACCTTCGCCAGCTGGGGCTGTCGAGGCAGTTTCATAAATTCAGCAAAAGACATTACAGTGATATCTGCTCCTGTGTCAATCTTAAAATCAACTTTGGCTCCCATTACAGTAAAAGTAACTTTCCAATCTTCCTCTGAGCTTGTCCGTTCCACAACGGACCCCACAAAAGACACTTCCTGACCCTCCTGGTCACTGTCCACCTGCATCTCCTTAATGTATTCAGTTTTACACACCACTTTAAAATGGCCTATTCTGTTACATTTTCTGCATCTTTTATCTCTGGCCGGGCATATAGCACTCTGATCATGAGCCCGGTAGCACCGTGTGCATTGTGCATGTTGCGCTCATCCACTTCTAGGCCTTTCCAGTACTTTAGATCTACCGCTCACACTGTGCCTTTCACTAGCAGTTTTCCTAGACTGTTGCACTTCATCCACAATACTCTCAGACCTCAGATCAGCACTTTGCTTTTTCACCAGTTCACTCTGGCGGGCCATCCTAATAGCCCCATCTAACGTTAAATCAGTCTCTAACTGCAGCTTCAGTGAAACTTCAGCATCTGCAATTCCAATAACTATTCTGTCTCTGATTTGCTCTTCTTTAGCAACACCAAACTCACAGATTTCAGCTAGTTTATATAGGCTGCACACAAATGACTCCACAGATTCTCCCACACGCTGATTAGGTTTGTGAAAACAAGCTCTCTCATGAATCACATTTCTTTTGGGCACAAAGTGGGCACTGAGTTTATCCATAACTATATCAAAGTTAAATTCTTCCCCTTCTTGGAAAGTAAAAGCATTGAACACTGGCTCCACATCTTTCCCCATAGAGTATAAAAGAGAATTAACTTGTACTTCACCACTCTCCTTGTTCAGTTTGGAAGCAATCCTGAAGCGCTGAAACCGCTGACGCCATGTGGGCCAAGCTGCAGGCTGAGAGAAGTCAAAAGGCTCAGGTGGGGTAAACTTAGACATTGCAATCGATCAGGAACAGAAGCGCAGTCCAGAACTTCTGACACCATGTCATGAGATGCAGGTCATAGCAATGATGATACAACTCTATTTTATTACAGAGCATAGCAATACACACCTGGTCAGGTTGATTGTACTAACTAACTGCGACACAGACTACCGGACCCAAGCCCCGCCCCCAAACTAGTGACATCACATCCTGCTCTCATCACAATTCCTATTATCAATTTTTATTTGTTCTTTTGCTATCTTTATTTTAAAAACAGGAATGTAAATTTTAGCAGCTAGCCCATTTTAGATTCAGCACCATGGATAGTGCTTGCTTATTGGAGGTTTACATCTACCCACCAATAAGAAAGCATAACCAAGGTTCTCAGCCAAAAATGGGCCAGCTCCTAAGCATCATATCCCTGCTTTTTAAATAAAGATAGCAAAAGAACGAAGAAAAATTGATAATAGGAGTATATTAGAAAGTTGCTTAAAATTGCATGCTCTATCTGAATCATGAAATAAAAAATTGGGTTCAGTGTCCCTTTAATTGGTTAAATCATATGTCTATTTTTGGTCAGATGTCCTGAAGCCATTTCTTATAAAATAGTTTTTTTCCTCTTCATATATGTGGGTGAACAGGACAAATTGGGAAAGTTTTTATTTTCCTTATATTCTGTGCTGCAAATATAGAACTTTTAACTTTTTTTCCCATGATTTAAAGAAAAAAAGGGAAGAGATGTGCCTGGTTATTGCTTAACCTGAGATATATAAGTAACATGGTGTTGTTTTGCTTATCAGTGATGGGCACAATAATAATAATAATAAAAAAAAAGGATAGCAAAAGAACTAAGCAAAATTGATAATAGAATCAATGCATGTTTACTTTTTACTTTACTGTCACAACATAATATGTAGTGCTAACTGTGCTATACTAAAAACCCATAAACAAATCTCTACAACTCTACAAGATGCTGCAAAGTAAATGTTTTTTTCACTGTAAGAGCAATCAAACTGTGGAACTCATTACTTAAGGAGGTAGTAAATGACAATATCTTAGATATTTTTAAAAATGGTTTAGATACATTTCTGGCTAGAAACAGAATTAATGGATATGTTTTAAATGGGTCTTTAAATCAGTCACCTTTTTAATGGGATTAAGATTTGTATAGGTTGAACTTGATGGACTACTGTCTTTTTTCAAACTCATCTATGTTACTATGTTATTTGTTAAATATGTTCAATATGCAAAGTGTATTACAATCCCATGTACAGAATAAGAATTAAGCTATCATGCACATCTTTATACAGAAAACATTTCAAAGGATATTTAAAGGGACAGTAAAGTCAAAATTAAACTTTCATGATTCAAATAGAGCATACAATTTTAACCACCTTTCCAATTTGCATCTGCTATCTAATTGTCTTTGTTCTCTGGGTATCTTTTGTTGAAAGCATACCTAGGTAGGGTCAGGAGAAGTAGTGCACTACAATGAACTAGCTACTATTGCTGATTAGTGGTTGCACTTATATGCCTGTTGTCATTAGCTCATCCAATTTGTTCAGCTAGCTCTCAGTAGTGCATTGCTGCTCCTTCAACAAAGGATACCAAGCGAGGGAAGCAACTTTGATAACAGAAGTAGATTAGAAAGATTAAAATGATATGCTCTATCATACTCGTGAAAGAAACATTTTGGGTTTATGTCCCTTTAATTATTTGTAAAGGGACGTAAAGTCAAATGGAAACATCCAGATTCACATCTATTATCAAATTTGCTTTTCTATCTTCTTATCCTTTGTTGAAGAGTAAACCTAGGTAGGCTGCTAGTAGATTAGGAGTGTGCATTTGTCTTTAGCTGTCTATGGTAGCAGTGTTTGTAACTATGTATAATATTGCTATAAACATTGTTGTAGACACTGCTGCCTGAGGGCTATAGACTTCTGCATGCTCCTGGGCTCATCTAGGATTACTCTTTAGCAAAGGATACCAAGGGATCTGAGCAAAATTAATAATAGAAGTAAACTGGAAAGTCCTTTAAATTGCCATGCTCTGTCCAACCCATGTAAGTTTTTGTTTTTTTTACTTTATAAAATATAAAATTTCTCTAAATCTATTCAGATTTGTAACTCAAGAAACACATTATTTATTTATGTTATGTATTTTGCCAAATATTTGCAGCCAGAAGGCACAATTAATAATCAATGTAATAATGAGATTAGAAGATTACTTTATCGCCACATTTCTGGGAAGAGTATTCCTCGGCACTCCCACTAAGTAAAAGCTCAGGCAGACTCCTGTGCCTTTCATTCCAGTTGTGACTCAACCACCTGAGGCTTAGACCAGGTGCTGCCTAATTACCTATATTACATTAAAAGGAAGATGAAATCACTCACATTGTGAGCAAGCAGAACGCTAAATGTGGAATTAACATGTCTGAACAACATCATCAACATTAAAAAAAACAACAAATAAATAGTATATTACTACACTTATAAATTTAGTGGGATATATATATATATATATATATATGTGTGTGTGTGTTTGTGTGCATTGCATGTGGATAGATAGATTAATAGATAAAGACAGACAGACAGATAGATAGATAGATAGATAGATAGATAGATAGATAGATAGATAGATATAGACAGACAGATAGATACAGTCAGACAGATAGATACAGACAGACAGACAGACAGACAGACAGACAGACAGACAGATAGATAGATAGATAGATAGATAGATAGATAGATAGATAGATAGATAGATAGATAGATATAGACAGATAGATACAGTCAGACAGATAGATACAGACAGACAGACAGACAGACAGACAGACAGACAGACAGACAGATAGATAGATAGATAGATAGATAGATAGATAGATAGATAGATAGATAGACAGATAGATTGATAGATAGATAGATAGATAGATAGATAGATAGATAGATAGATAGATAGATAGATAGATAGATAGCGATAGATAGATAGATGATAGATAGATAGATAGATAGATAGATCGATAGATAGATAGATAGATAGATAGATAGATAGATAGAGACAGACAGACAGACAGACAGACAGACAGACAGACAGACAGACAGACAGACAGACAGACAGACAGACAGACAGACAGACAGATAGATAGATAGATAGATAGATAGATAGATAGATAGATAGATAGATAGATAGACAGATAGATAGATAGAGTCAGACAGAGAGATAAATAGAAAGATAGATAGATGTTATGAAAAGTGAGGATTTTCTAATTCTCAGATCTAAGAATGCACATTTAATACTGTTCAACGCTAAATCTGATACATATCTTTCCTTATTTGGCTTTAGCAGATAACTATAAAACATTGCATTTTATACTAACACAATGACCGTGGCTAGCCTTGTGGTCTACAGACTAGGGTTGCCACCTCAGCCATGTTTTCCTAGACACTTATGAGTTACACATGTTGCGGGGTGTGCAGGGAGGATCATGTATTGTGTTTCTGGACAGCACTATTCATATTCCTCCCTGCACACCCAGCAGCATGTGTAATGGATAAGTGTTCTGTATTTTAAGGAACGGGTGGCAACCCTACTACAGACTCAAGTCAGGATCTGCTCTCTAAATCAGGAAAGTGGTGGATAGAGTGTGGACATTGAAAGCCAATTGGAGCATAAAGATGTTGTTTTTGTTTAAAAAATGTGAAGACTTGGCTGACACATTATTCTATAGCAATACAACATAAAAATCTTGTAATTATAAGGGCTTTAGTGTCCCTTAAAGGGACATTAAACCCCACCTATTTCTTTCATTATTCAGATAGAGAACATAATTTTTTTTAAAAAGTTTCCAATTTACTTATATTAACAAATTGTCTTCCTTCACGTGATACTCTTTGTTGAAGAGATACCTAGGTAAATAGCTTGCACATTCCTGAAACACTACATGACAGGAAATAGTGCTGCCATCTAGTGCTCCTGCTAATGTATAACATTATTGCAAAACTGCTGCCATATAGTGCTGAAAACACGTGCACACTCCTGAGCTTACATCCTTGATTTTCAACAAAGGATAACAAGAAAACTAAGAAAATTTGATAACAGAAGTAAATTGGAAAGTTGTTTAAAATTGTATGTTCTATCTGAATCATGGAAGATTTTTGGGGGTTTTATGTCCCTTTAAAGGGGCAGTATACACCAATTTTAATATAACTGCATGTACTAGACACTACTATAAAACTTAATATGCACAGATACTAATAAAAAAAAATCCAGTATAAAGACTTTTAAAACCTTACTTAGAAGCTCCTAACTTAACACTGTTGATGAGATTAGCCTGCTACACCCACTGAAAGGGGCTGATAGCAGAACCTCCCCTGCATATGAAAAGACCCATTATACAAACAGAAGCAGTCTGAAGTCTGTATACATCAGTACACATCTAACACTTTAGGGCTTGGTTAGGAGTCTAAAAATCAGCACAATATTATTTAAAGAAAATAGCAAAACTAAACATTTTTACAAAAACACACCCAGATGTGCTATATAAACAAATCATCTACAAAACATTTATGCAAAGAAAAATCTAGTGCAGGGCAGCCTCAACCATGGGACCAAGTGGGTCCAAGGGACCCAGGCAGCACTTGACAAGGGGCAGCACTTTATTTACTGTTAGCCACTGTCAGACCCAGACCAATCCTGTCTTCTCTCTTGGTGCGGGATTCACAGGCTCCCAGCAGCATAACCTTATCATGCACAAGGACACTGTATTGGCTCCCTAACTTCCTTCCCACTTATGCTGTAATTCAAAAGCATTGGTTGCATGCAGGTAGGCAGGCTTAATAAGGCCAGTGGCCAGGCTAGTAGGTTGATATGTTGATCAATAATGTTACTAATAATGTCATTGTATTCTCGGACACAGTTTGCACAATGTCTTGAGCCGGCCCTGATCTAGTGTACAATGTCCATTTAAACAAGAACTTTTTTGTACATGGAAGTTTGGGAAATGTTCTGTTTATTTGTGCTTCACAATCAAAGGTACAACGATAAACATTCTCACCAGTGCTTTCAAGTAGATTATTCTTGATTGTCACTTTGTTAGAACTATTGCAGAGTTTTGCAGTTTTAACTTTCTTTATAATATTTTTTTTTTTGTAGCTCTTTTTCAACATATTACTTAATGTTATACCTACCATGCATATTTGAAAAAATTACTCTGAAGGCTCTTATTGCATTTGTATGGGCATTTGTATGGGCATTGCCCTTGAAAGGGCATTTAGCTCTTTTTCAAAAGCCCAAACCCTAATCTAAAATTAAAACCCACCCAATAAACCCTTAAAAAAGCCTAACACTAACCCCCGAAGATCCACTTACAGTTTCTGAAGAGCCGACATCCATCCTCAACGAAGCGGCAGAAGTCCTCATCGAAGTCGGCAGAAGTCTTCATCCAAGCGGGCCAATGGCTTTATCCAACTGGGCAGAAGTCTTCATCCAGACAGCATCTTCTATATTCATCCATCCGGCGCGGAGCGGCTCCATCTTCAAGACATCCGACGTAGAGCATCCTCTTCTTTCAACGTCTTCTTCAACAATGAATGTTCCTTTAAATGACGTCATCCAATTGGCTGAGAGAATTCTATCAGCCAATCTGAATTAAGGTTGAAAAAATCCTATTGGCTGTTGCAATCAGCCAATAGGATTGAGCTTTCATCCTATTGGCTGTTGCAATCAGCCAATAGGATTGAGCTCGCATTCTATTGGCTATTCCAATCAGCCAATAGAATGCGAGCTCAATCTTATTGGCTGATTGGATCGGTGTCAGAGTGCCAGGAATCAGACTAAGACGAGAAGTGCAAAAATAATCACACCTTTATTATTAGCAAAAAATAATAAAAAGTCCACAAGTCAAATAACAAGCCAGGAGTCAAAACCAGAGCTGGTAGTCAGACGAGCCAAGTCAGGAGCCAAAGCGAATAGTCCGATGAGCCGGAATCAGGAACAAGGAAAACAGCAGAGTCAGGAACAAGCCAGGGATCAGGATCCAGGAAGAACGTCAGGCAGCCAGGTAATACACAGTAACTCTCACAAACAGGTCTGAGACAATGCAAAGGCAAAGCATACTGAACAGAGGCCCTTTAAATAATAAGTGATGGCATCACAATTCTGAGACTGCTTCCTGTCTCACATGGATGATGCACACCAATCTTGCCATAAAAGGAAGTGCAGGAAATGAGCAGCATCCCCCACAATGCACCATAGTCAGGAAGAGAGGTGAGTAAAATGGCTGCCAGCAGCACATGGCAAACAAAACAGGGAAAAAACCCTGACAATCAGCCAATAGGATAAAAGCTCAATCCTATTGGTTGATTGCAACAGCCAATAGGATTTTTTCAACCTTAATTCCGATTGGCTAATAGAATTCTATCAGCCAACTGGAATCTAAGGGACGCCATCTTGGATAACGTCATTTAAAGGAACATTCATTGTTGAAGAAGACGTTGAAGGAAGACGATGAGGATGAGGATGGATGTCAGCTCTTCAGAAACTGTAAGTGGATCTTCGGAGGTTAGTGTTAGGCTTTTTTAAGGGTTTATTGGGTGGGTTTTAATTTTAGATTAGGGTTTGGGCTTTTGAAAAAGAGCTAAATGCCCTTTCAAGGGCAATGCCCATACAAATGCCCCTTTCAGGGCAATGGGGAGCTTAGGATTTTTAGATTAGGTTTTTATTTGGGGGGTTGGTTGTGTGGGTGGTGGGTTTTACTGTTGGGGGAGTATTTGTATTTTTTATTTACAGGTAAAAGAGCTGATTTCTTTGGGGCAATGCCCCGCAAAAGGCCCTTTTAAGGGACATGAAACCCAAATTTTTTCTTTCATGATTTAGAAAGAGCATGCAATCTTAAACAACTTTCTAATTTACTTCTATTGTCAAATCTGCTTTATTCTATTGATAAATTTTGCTGAAAAGCATATCTATATAGGCTCAGTAGCTGCTGATTCTTTGCTGCGCATAGATGCCTCGTGTGATTGGCTCTCCCATGTGCATTGCAATTTCTTCAACAAAGAATATCTAAAGAATGAAGCAACTTAGACAATAGAAGTAAATTAGAATGTTGTTTAAAATGGAATTCTCTACTTGAATCATGAAAGAAAATTTTTGGGTTTAGTGTCCCTTTAAGGGCCATTGGTAGTTTATTGTAGGCTAGGGGTTTTTTTTATTTTGGGGGCGCTTTTATTTTCATAGGGCTCTTAGATTAGGTGTAATTAGTTTAAATATTTGATCATTTATTTTTTATTTCGTGTAACTTAGTGTTCATTTTTTTTTGTAACTTACGGCTAGATTACGAGTTTTTGTCGGTAAGGCTTGCGGTGCTAACGAGCAGTTTCTGCTCACCGCTCACCTACAGACAACGCTGGTATTACAGATTTTTTCAAACCCGGCGTTAGCCGCAGAAAAGTGAGCGGAGAGCAAAATTTAGCTCAACATCTCACCTCAATACCAGCGCTGCTCACGTTAGCGGTGAGCTGGCTAAACATGCTCGTGCACGATTTCCCCATAGGAATCAATGGGGCAGATCCGGCTGAAAAAAAAACTAACACCTGCAAAAAAGCAGCGTTCAGCTCCTAACGCAGCCCCATTGATTCCTATGGGAAAATACTTTTTATGTCAGCACCTAACACCCTAACATGAACCTCGAGTCTAAACACCCCTAATCTTACACTTATTAACCCCTAATCTGCCGCCCCTGACATCGCTGACACCTACATTATATTATTAACCCCTAATCTGCCGCTACGGACACCGCCGCCACCTACATTATACTTATTAACCCCTAATCTGCTGCCCCCAACATCAACGACACCTACATTTTATTTATTAACCCCTAATCTGCCGCCCCCAATGTCATCGCCACCTAACTACATTTATGAACCCCTAATCTGCCGCTACTCCCAACGTCGCCGCCACTATAATAAATATATTAACCCCTAAACCTAAGTCTAACCCTAACTCCCCCCCCTTAAATATACTTTAAATAAATCTAAATAAAATTACTATTATTAACTAAATTATTCCTATTTAAAACTAAATACTTACCTATAAAATAAACCCTAAGCTAGCTACAATATAACTAATAGTTACATTATAGCTAGCTTAGGGTTTATTTTTATTTTACAGCCAAGTTTGTATTTATTTTAACTAGGTAGAATAGTTATTTAATAGTTATTAACTATTTAATAACTTCCTAGTTAAAATAAATACAAATATACCTGTAAAATAAAACCTAACCTAAGTTACAATTACACCTAACACTACACTACAATAAAATTAATTCCCTAAACTAACTACAATTAAATACAATTAAATACAATTATCTAAATTATGAGAGAGAAAAAACAAACACTAAATTACAGAAAATAATAAAATAAGTACAAGTTTTTTAAACTAATTACACCTAATCTAATTCCCCTAATAAAATAAAAAGCCCCCCAAAATAATAAAAATCTCTACCCTATACTAAATTACAAATAGCCCTTTAAAGGGCTTTTTGTGGGGCATTGCCCCAAAGTAATCAGCTCTTTTACCTGTAAAAAAAAAATACAATACCCCCCAACATTAAAACCCACCACTCACACACCCAACCCTACTCTAAAACCCACCCAATTCCACCTACCTTTAAGTGACGTCATCCAAGATGGCGTCCCTTCAATTCCAATTGGCTGATAGAATTCTATCAGCCAATCGGAATTAAGGTAGAAAAAATCCTATTGGCTGATCCAATCAGCCAATAGGATTGAGCTCGCATTCTATTGGCTGTTCCAATCAGCCAATAGAATGCAAGCTCAATCCTATTGGCTTATTGGATCAGCCAATAGGCTTGAACTTCAATCCTATTGGCTGATTGCATCAGCCAATAGGATTTTTTTCTACCTTAATTCCGATTGGCTGATAGAATTCTATCAGTCAATCGGAATTGAAGGGATGCCATCTTGGATTACGTCACTTAAAGGTACCGTCATTTAGTGTTAGTCGTCGGAAGGAAGAGGATGCTCCGCGTCGGATGTCTTGAAGATGGACCCGCTCCGCTCCGGATGGATGAAGATAGAAGAAGCCCTTTTAAGGGCTATTTGTAATTTAGTATAGGGTAGAGATTTTTATTATTTTGGGGGGCTTTTTTATTTTATTAGGGGGATTAGATTAGGTTTAATTAGTTTAAAAAAACTTGTAATTATTTTATTATTTTCTGTAATTTAGTGTTTGTTTTTTTCCGTAATTTAGATAATTGTATTTAATTGTATTTAATTGTAGTTAGTTTAGGGAATTAATTTAATTGTAGTGTAGTGTTAGGTGTAATTGTAACTTAGGTTTATTTTTATTTTACAGGTATATTTGTATTTATTTTAACTAGGTAGCTATTAAATAGTTAATAACTTTAATAACTATTGTACCTAGTTAAAATAAATACAAAGTTGCCTGTAAAATAAAAATAAACCCTAAGCTAGATACAATGTAACTATTAGTTATATTGTAGCTAGCTTAGGGTTTATTTTACAGGTAAGTATTTCGTTTTAAATAGGAATAATTTAGTTAATAATATAAATTTTATTTAGATTTATTGTAATTATATTTAGATTTTTTTTAAATTATATTAAAGTTAGGGGGGTGTTGGGGTTAGGGATAGGCTTAGGTTTAGGGGTTAATACATTTAGTATAGTGTCGGCGACGTTGGGGGCAGCAGATTAGGGGTTAATAAATGTAGGTAGGTGTCGGCGATGTTAGGGACGGCAGATTAGGGGTTAATAAAATGTAACTATTGTTTGTGAGGCGGGAGTGCAGCGGTTTAGGGGTTAATATATTTATTAAAGTGGCGGCTATGTCCAGTCGGTAGATTAGGGGTTAAAATTTTAATTTAAGTGTTTGCGATGTGGGGGGGGCCTCGGTTTTATGGGTTAATAGGTAGTTTATGGGTGTTAGTGTACTTTTTAGCACTTCAGTTAAGAGTTTTATACTACTGCGTTATCCCATAAAACTCTTAACTACTGACTTTTAAATGCGTTAACAGTCTTGACAGGAGAGGGTGTACCGCTCACTTTTTCCAAGACTCGTAATACCGGCATTAGGAAAATCCTATTGAAAATATAGGATACGCAATTGACGTAAGTGGATTTGCGGTATGTTCGAGTCGTGGAAAAAAAGTGAGAGGTACACCTCTACCTGCCAGACTCGTAATACCAGCGGGCGTTAAAAAGCAGCATTGGGACCTCTCAACGCTGCTTTTTAACCCTAACGCAAGACTCGTAATCTTGGCGTTAGTGTTTGTTATTTTGGGTAACTAAGGCCTAGATTTAGAGTTCGGCGGTAGCCGTCAAAACCAGCGTTAGAGGCTCCTAACGCGGGTTTTTTACGCACTCCGGTATTTAGAGTTTATTTACCGCGACTCAAAATACACCTAACGCTCAACTTTCTACCGCCACCTCAGACCCAGTAGTAAACATATACCGCACAAAAAAACATCCACGAATCACAAAACAAATATTACACAAAGTACACTTACACTCATACAAACACAACACTATCTTTATTTTTCGGAATTTTTATTTTTTCTTAAAAATACAAAGGATTAAAGTTGCGAGATCTCGGGTGTTTGAAAAAAATCCACACAAATCCATTTTCCCATTGACTTACATGGACATACGGGAAAAGACCCTCATATACCTACATCTAACGAATAACATTATCACAAACATACACTCATCGATGCATACAAACAATATACACCACATTACATACACAAAATATTTATTTATTACAAAAAGAACACGATTTAGTTACTTTTTCACACAAGCTCATGACGTCACTCACTTTACGAGGAAAACCAGTCTTAGAAAAAAAAATATAGAAATCTTTGGAGCCTCCATTGACTTCTATTGGGAAGACGTGCTCGTGCACGCGAAACCCTCATTTCCCTAACGCACGCAAATAGCGTAGACTGAAAAACTCCAAATACCAGCGCTAGAAAATACATGCTTTTATGCGTTAGACCCAGCTATGATAAATAGATCAAGAAATGACTATTTCCCTATGGTGGATTTATGTTTTTTAATATTAAATATTCACCACACCATAAATATTTTTAACACTTTTAGATTACATCAACTACAAATCCCCATCACTAGTAACACATTATTATTTCAATAAAATTACATTTACAATTAAAATAAAATTCAATACACATTTCTGGATTCACAAACACTACACAATGGGAAACATCTCTCATTTACCTTTATTATTGCATTTCTGTTATTCAACTCATATGCTTGCAGCAACTGCATATCTACATAGGCTTAACACATGATCACTCATGGATGCACATACATTACTTTTAACATTCAATCATACATGTGCATTCAAATGATGGGGGAAAAACACATTACATTCTCTCGAGGAATCACAAAACACAACATATGGATTTTACTGTACTTTTAACATCATGATTCCATCACCAGAAACCATTAGGAATTACGTACAACAAGAACATCATTACACCAGATTACAGATGTCACTTTATGGGAAGGAACAACAATGCCAGACCGCTATATAGAAGTCAGCATATGTGGGACACAATCACAATATATACGTACATGTACATAACACGCATCACCCATCACGCAACCACAAAGCACACATTTAGATTTTATTCAGCACACAATAACAATGTAGCACAATACAACAACACAATGAGGATTTCAGAACTACATAGGCAGGTTAATAATATCATGACGTCATTAGAAGATTCAACCATACACATCACAGATTCACCACTGTACCGCCCCTTTAGGAACTTTAACACTCAATACTACAATACAACATATACGTAAAACACACTTTTGAACAGCATTATTATGGAGATTTCAATGGGACAATTCAGAAATATTGTCAGATCGCACATCAATTATATATATAATACTACAGATGACAGCCGGAAGTTATTCAGTATTCGTGCAATTTTTATGGGACGCATACAATATCGTCAGATCGAAAATCACTTATATATATAATACTACAGATGACAGCCGGAAGTTATTCAGTATTAGTGCGATTTGAAAGGGACGCGTACAATATTCACATCTCGGCAATCACTTATATATACAATACTACAGATGACAGCCGGAAGTTATTCAGTATTAGTGCGATTTGAAAGGGACGCATACAATATTGACAGCTCGGCAATCACTTATATATACAATACTACAGATGGCAGACGGGAATTTCGGAATTATTATTGCGATTTGAAAGGGACGCGTACAATATTTTACAGCTCGGCAATCACTTATATATACAATACTACAGATGGCAGACGGGAAGTTCGGAATTATTATTGCGATTTTAAAGGGACGCATACAATATTGACAGCTCGGCAATCACTTATATATATAATACTACAGATGACAGACGGGAAGTTCGGAATTATTATTGCGATTTGAAAGGGACGCGTACAATATTCACATCTCGGCAATCACTTATATATACAATACTACAGATGGCAGACGGGAAGTTCGGAATTATTATTGCGATTTGAAAGGGACGCGTACAATATTGACAGCTCGGCAATCACTTATATATACAATACTACAGATGGCAGACGGGAATTTCGGAATTATTATTGCGATTTGAAAGGGACGCATACAATATTGACAGCTCGGCAATCACTTATATATATAATACTACAGATGACAGACGGGAAGTTCGGAATTATTATTGCGATTTTAAAGGGACGCGTACAATATTCACATCTCGGCAATCACTTATATATACAATACTACAGATGACAGCCGGAAGTTATTCAGTATTAGTGCGATTTGAAAGGGACGCGTACAATATTCACATCTCGGCAATCACTTATATATACAATACTACAGATGGCAGACGGGAATTTCGGAATTATTATTGCGATTTGAAAGGGACGCGTACAATATTTTACAGCTCGGCAATCACTTATATATACAATACTACAGATGGCAGACGGGAATTTCGGAATTATTATTGCGATTTGAAAGGGACGCATACAATATTGACAGCTCGGCAATCACTTATATATATAATACTACAGATGACAGACGGGAAGTTCGGAATTATTATTGCGATTTTAAAGGGACGCGTACAATATTCACATCTCGGCAATCACTTATATATACAATACTACAGATGACAGCCGGAAGTTATTAAGTATTAGTGCGATTTGAAAGGGACGCGTACAATATTCACATCTCGGCAATCACTTATATATACAATACTACAGATGGCAGACGGGAATTTCGGAATTATTATTGCGATTTGAAAGGGACGCGTACAATATTTTACAGCTCGGCAATCACTTATATATACAATACTACAGATGGCAGACGGGAAGTTCGGAATTATTATTGCGATTTTAAAGGGACGCGTACAATATTGACAGCTCGGCAATCACTTATATATACAATACTACAGATGGCAGACGGGAAGTTCTGAATTATTATTGCGATTTTAAAGGGACGCATACAATATTGACAGCTCGGCAATAACTTATATATACAATCCTACAGATGGCAGATGTTCCTTTATCATTTACAAACAATATTGCAGCAACATTGATCGATCACATTCGATGCACATTATACACAACTATGCACTTTCATTCATGTTAGCCTGGACGTGTGCTTGTTACTATAAGATCGCGTTTAAGAAATATTGATTACACATATGATCAAACATTACAAACATGCACTGTATGTGTGATATTTGACACTTTCACATTGAGAATCATTGTTTGAAACTAACATTTCAGCAAACAACAAATAAACGCCCACTGTGAAAGCATTCGCGCCGCTCACATACAAACAGGTGAATACAATCAGCAATCATTACAAACTCACTACCATTGGACTAATTGTACTATAAATCCCCCAAACAACATGGCCAATGCATCACTTGTGATCCACATCAGATCAAGTGCTTACCTTGTTACGCTGTTTTGAAAGATGGATGACGATGACATGGTAGACGCTGCTGGTGGTGCTATTGGCGAACTAGCTGTTGGTCGAATCAGGCAGCCTCGGCGGCTCAGACCGAGACGAAGGGGTCGTCTGGTTCGAGGTCCTCGTGTCTACAGGGTGAGACCCACCTTGGAAAACATGAGTGACTTTGAGGTTTTTGATAAGTATCGGCTCGATCGCGAACAGCTCATTGGCCTTTACGAGCTTCTTAAACCTCATTTGGAGCCACGTATACAAATAAGGACTGCTGTTCCCCCCATGAGTAAGATGCTAAGCTGTCTATACGTCCTGGCCTCCGGGAGTTTTCAATCCGGAGAACTGTACATGCATGGCCTGGCTCAAGGTACATTCTCTGGGGTGTTTGATAACTTTCTGAACGCCATGGTACGTATCAGTAAGCAATACATAGGATTCCCACAGAATGATGGTGATTGGAGGCGCCTGAAGCGGGAATTCTTTGATATTGCTCAATTGCCCAATGTCTTGGGAGCCATTGATTGTACCCACATTGCGCTGCGTGCTCCAATTGATGACTTGCCCTTCAGAAATCGCAAACATTTTCATAGCCTCAACGTGCAGTATGTTTGTGACGCACGGATGAGGATTATGCATGTGTATGCGAATTTTGGAGGTGCTTGTCATGATGCCCGCATCCTCTCTCTGTCGTCCCTGTGGAGACAGTTTGAGGAAAGACAAATGCCCCCTGGTTATCTCGTTGGTGAGTATTTGTGCACAACATGGTTAATTATTTTGACAATTGCCCCTGTATTTTTTAACTGTTAGCGTCATGTTCAGCTATAGGATTAAATTTAACCATTTGTTATTTACCGACGCTAATGTCTATTTTTATTGAAATGCAGATATGTAGCATGTCTTACCTTAAGTGTTCAGATAGAGAATGCAATGTAAACATGTAGTTAGCATTTTACACAAGGTTTGGTTTAGGAGAAATACGCATATGTAGCATGTCTTAGATGAAATGGCAAGATATTATCTCATGCAATTTAACCCTGTCATTGTCTTTTTCTGCTAATGTCTATTTTTATTGAAATGCAGATATGTAGCATGTCTTACCTTAAGTGTTCATATAGAGAATGCAATGTAAACATGTAGTTAGCATTTTACACAAGGTTTGGTTTAGGAGAAATACGCATATGTAGCATGTCTTAGATGAAATGGCAAGATATTATCTCATGCAATTTAACCCTGTCATTGTATTTTTCTGCTAATGTCTATTTTTATTGAAAAGCAGATATGTAGCATGTCTTACCTTAAGTGTTCATATAGAGAATGCAATGTAAACATGTAGTTAGCATTTTACACAAGGTTTGGTTTAGGAGAAATACGCATATGTAGCATGTCTTAGATGAAATGGCAAGATATTATCTCATGCAATTTAACCCTGTCATTGTCTTTTTCTGCTAATGTCTATTTTTATTGAAATGCAGATATGTAGCATGTCTTACCTTAAGTGTTCATATAGAGAATGCAATGTAAACATGTAGTTAGCATTTTACACAAGGTTTGGTTTAGGAGAAATACGCATATGTAGCATGTCTTAGATGAAATGGCAAGATATTATCTCATGCAATTTAACCCTGTCATTGTATTTTTCTGCTAATGTCTATTTTTATTGAAAAGCAGATATGTAGCATGTCTTACCTTAAGTGTTCATATAGAGAATGCAATGTAAACATGTAGTTAGCATTTTACACAAGGTTTGGTTTAGGAGAAATACGCATATGTAGCATGTCTTAGATGAAATGGCAAGATATTATCTCATGCAATTTAACCCTGTCATTGTATTTTTCTGCTAATGTCTATTTTTATTGAAATGCAGATATGTAGCATGTCTTACCTTAAGTGTTCATATAGAGAATGCAATGTAAACATGTAGTTAGCATTTTACACAAGGTTTGGTTTAGGAGAAATACGCATATGTAGCATGTCTTAGATGAAATGGCAAGATATTATCTCATGCAATTTAACCCTGTCATTGTATTTTTCTGCTAATGTCTATTTTTATTGAAATGCAGATATGTAGCATGTCTTACCTTAAGTGTTCATATAGAGAATGCAATGTAAACATGTAGTTAGCATTTTACACAAGGTTTGGTTTAGGAGAAATACGCATATGTAGCATGTCTTCGATGAAATGGCTAGATACAGATTTATATATAATTTTTTTTTATTTTTTTTATGTTTCTGACAACTTTTAATATGGATTATGGTTTTTAAAAAATATATTTATACAACAATATACTAGTTTAAGTATTCTGTTTGAATTATGTTCTGTTCTAAATTTATAGGTGATTCTGGGTACATGAGCCGGCCTTGGCTCATTACCCCCTTGCGTAGCCCAACTGATGTGTCTGAGGAGCGCTACAATAGGGCTCATAAGAGAACCAGGGCGGTGGTTGAAAGGATGTTCGGGCTCCTGAAGATGAGATTCAGGTGCCTGGACCGTTCTGGAGGAGCACTCCAGTACAACCCAAAGAAGGTGGCTAAGATCGTTGTAGCCTGTAGCGTCCTGCATAATATTGCACAGCGGGCTGGGATGCTGCAGGCCGTCCCGGTGGACAGAGACCTCCTCAGAGATGAGGAGGATGATCCTGTTCTAGAGGGGGAATTCCAGGACGAGGGACTTGATGTCAGAGCAGACGTCATCAACCGCCACTTTAGACGGTAAATAATAGAAGTTACACTGGAGTATTTTCAATAGATGTGAACTCTAGGGAAATGACAAGTAGAGAATTGTGCAAACATGTTAGTATTGATAAAATGTTATAATAATATTTATTTCTCATAATATAGGTGATGCTCTGGGCATTGGGTCCTATAGCGAGTCTTTGCCACCTGGTTTTTATAGAGGACATCAGATGGTAAGTAGAAATGTATGGACTGTTGCTGGCATGATTTGTACACAAATACATAATATGGCATAAATTTTTAAAAATATAACTTTGTTTACACATTACTTATGTACATAATCAGAAAGGGATACTCTAGAATGACTATGGTTCAATGTCACACAGAGGTTTGTTCTGCTCAATATGACTCATCTTCACACTTGATAGAAAATAACACAGGTTCATACACAGGCTTAGTAAGCTAGTGATAGATATTTATTATGAAATGGGGGGTGGGAGAGGGGTACAGAACTGATTCACACACTTGTATGAAATCTTTATATATAATTTCTTACATTAGGGAGATGACTTAATATAAAGACTGAAAGGGAACAATTTGAAGCCTGACAGTGAAGATTTCCAAGACTGACAGTGGGGAAAAAGCCAAGATTGAAATTGAAGTATACCAATGGGATCATGTCTGGCATATTTAAATTCTGCTGACCTTGAAAACCATACAAAGACATGTTCACATGGTAAGTGCAAACTATTTGATAGAATAAGGCTGTGGAGACATCCTATTGGAGACACTTAGATGATTTTCTATTTTGTAGATGGTATTTCCCAGTCCTCTATTTAATGAACTGATGAATAAGACACCTATTGAAGATCAACTGTTTACCCCTGAATTGACATTCAAAGACCATGCATTGTCCAGGTTGGTGTACCAATGCATGCTAGTGAAGACTGTAGAATATTAGTAGCTTACATACATTAGTCATATTTAGTTCTTAATTAGATATTTAGGGATCACAATCAGACACTTAGATGATTTTACTTTTTTAGATGGTATTTCCCAGTCCTCTATTTAATGAACTGATGAATAAGACACCTATTGAAGATCAACTGTTTACCCCTGAATTGACATTCAAAGACCATGCATTGTCCAGGTTGGTGTACCAATGCATGCTAGTGAAGACTGTAGAATATTAGTAGCTTACATACATTAGTCATATTTAGTTCTTAATTAGATATTTAGGGATCACAATCAGACACTTAGATGATTTTACTTTTTTAGATGGTATTTCCCAGTCCTCTATTTAATGAACTGATGAATAAGACACCTATTGAAGATCAACTGTTTACCCCTGAATTGACTTTCAAAGACCATGCATTGTCCAGGTTGGTGTACCAATGCATGCTAGTGAAGACTGTAGAATATTAGTAGCTTACATACATTAGTCATATTTAGTTCTTAATTAGATATTTAGGGATCACAATCAGACACTTAGATGATTTTACTTTTTTAGATGGTATTTCCCAGTCCTCTATTTAATGAACTGATGAATAAGACACCTATTGAAGATCAACTGTTTACCCCTGAATTGACTTTCAAAGACCATGCATTGTCCAGGTTGGTGTACCAATGCATGCTAGTGAAGACTGTAGAATATTAGTAGCTTACATACATTAGTCATATTTAGTTCTTAATTAGATATTTAGGGATCACAATCAGAAAAAGGAATACATATTATAGTTGATATAGAGGTATTTGAATGGACATGAAATATTACATTTATGTTCAGCATACATATATTGTTTACATGTGATATACATTATTATGTATAAATTTAATTTTTGAAATTTAAATATTATTTTTAATCAACAATATAATGGTGTATGTATTTCATTAATTTAAAATGAATGTAATGATTATCTTTAAAAAATGTTGATCAAAGTTAGAGCATAGACACCATATGATTTTAAATGTATTTTATGAATATTTTACAACGTGTGTATTAACTTTGTTCCATTTTTATTATTTGTCATTTCAGATTGGCATCTGATGACTTCATGGAATATTTATTTATTTTCTATTAAATATATATTTTTTTTTTAGCAGATTCTAATATATATCAATATAATCTGTAAATAAATAAAACTTGGACTCCCATGACTGGTAGTTGGCTATTTGACAAGCACATGCATAAGAGAAAATAATGCATTAATAGTAGAAAATAAAATTCTTCAGAGAATATTAAAAGATATATTTTAACATTAATTGGGGAGTCATATTCTTCAATGCTTTTATATTGAAAAAGTATATATTAAAAATATTTAGGATATGTATTAATATTATGATTGTTTTAACATTTAATAAGGTGAAGTGGTTCAATTACATGAAAGTGACAGTGTTGTTGAATGTAAAAAGAATTGTATAAGATCATGTATCTTCCTTAGGTATCTCAAAACATTATTAGAAAATATTTTACAATTATTACATTTATAAATGGTAGGTCATTTAACTTTATAATTTTTAATAATTAGTTATTGGATGCCAGGTTAATCTATGTAATTTTCTAGTGGAGTCATTTAACTATACTTAGTAATATTATGTATTTATTACAATCTTACCTCTTGGGTTAGACATCAAATATCTATATAGAATGTAATTTCCCCTTTAGTTTATTTTGTCAATGTTAAATAAAAATACAATATGTTTGGGTCCTTAAAGGGGTCATTCAAAATGTATATTTTGTATACATTGTTACAAATATCATACAAGAATTTAAACATATTTAGAATGTACTATAGAATTACATTCAGTCTTTAAATATACTTGTTAAAATAAAAATAAATGCACATATCTTAGTGAATGATATAAGGCATCTATATGCAAACAACAATCAGCATCAAAATAGCCTATGTAGAGATGTATTTAATCCACGAATATATATAATTACAATATAATGATTGAATAACAAAACATATTAAGTTGGTCAAATATAAGATTATGATACAAAATGCATACATAACATATAGCTTAATGTCCCTCTACGCTGAAGGCTAAAAAATACCTCATTTAATAAATATATTTCAGTCAGTGTGTAAAACAATCTAGAAGTTAATCTAAATTTGCTTTACTCATATGTTAGACTCATTTAGCAAAAGGAAGGTGCCTAGGTTTATGATATATTAAGCATTATTGTGAAATGTTTATTTAAAGGGACATGAACTCAAAATATACTTAAAGGTAGCCATTTAAAAAAACAATGATTTATACATTCTGAATGAGTATTCTATTTTAATCAACTTTAAAACTTGTCTCATATTATGAATGCTCATTGTGATGTTGCTATCATTACTTTAGAAATAAGGCAGTAAATAGCTAATTTATTTGCTTCAGTACTCTGGACAAAACTTGATTGTTTGGAATAATTGATGCAACAATCGTCAAGGACAACCCAGGTTTTTATTAAACAATTGTCCGTAATATAAAATATCATTATTGATTTTCAAAGAAACATAACAAGATAACTTAACATTTGATAATCGTATTAAATAATAAAGTTGATTAACATTTCATGCTCAATCACCAATGGTAAATTTGTTTGGACAGTGTCCCTTTAAGAGCTTGAAATAGTGTATTTACTTCTCTTCCTATCTTGACATACTTTGCTTGAAAAGCATATCGAGATAGGCTCAGTAGATGAAGATTGGTGGATGCACAGAGATGCCTTATGTGATTGGCTCAACCATGTGCATTTAAATTTCTTATGTTGAGGATATATAAATACTAAGAGAAAATGATTTACATTTTAAAGTCTAAACAATCTTCTATCTCTACAGATCATTTGATACAATTGTTTGTAATGTCTCTTTAAAACTAAAGACGCCATTGCACAATAACATATATGAGCACTTCAGAGAAATACAAGCTCGAGGTTTATTTGCGAATAACAAAGCTGTAGTTTAACATTTATAAACAGATTATCAAAGTTACTGACATTCTTCCCGGAATTTTAACATTAATAAATATTGCGTGGGAAACGCATCTTCAAACACCAGATTAGCATATTTAAACATTAGTGTAATGTCACGCAATAGCACACAATCAATGTGCATTATAAATACATTTAATAGAGCAATGTCAATACTTCACAATCAATTTATTTAAAGAACAATAAAGACATACAATATTAAATGTGTATTTGTATTAAAGAAACAGACCGTTATTAAACCGAGAAATGTCTACAACATTAATAATGTGACAGGATGAGATTTTAAAGAGTATTTAATCATTAATATTTCACGGATCACGGATATTAAATCTGCGTCACACATATCCGCATGACAGGCCCATGAGTTACAAATAAGTCTACATGAAAAATGAAGTTACAGCACCACCAAGCGGTATGTGTAAGGAAGTTACTAAGATATGAAACATTAAGGAACGGCCAATCAGAGTTCATCACACAAACACAACTTGAGTCAGGATGGTCTCACAGACATTATAACAATATTTCAAAATTTTATCCAATCAGATGTACAGATAAATTGTCCCATGGTGCATCTCATGTTTACTTCACCATATAAAAGTCCATTACACGTTGCCATCTTTGTCAGTTCTCTAATGCCTGCAGGCAGTTTATATTATTATAATATATTTATTGTACAACCCAGCAGGCATGTCAGTTCCCAGGTTCACCAAGGAGGAGAGCGCTGCACTGGTCCACGCCGTCAAGGACTTTTATCCCCAGCTGTTTGGGAACAAGAGGAGCTCGACAGATGCGCCTGTTAAGAAGGCCCTCTGGGAGTCTATCACCAATGCGGTTAGATTGGTGTGTGACGTCCAGAGGACCCAGGATCAGATCATGAGGAGATTCGGAGATATGAGGTTGCGTTTATCGAAAAAAGTCAACCTCATAAGGGACTGGGTACAAGCCCGTAAAAGAGGGGGCCAAAGAAAGGCCCCGCGGAAACTGTACCTACTCCCTTATGAGGTGACTTTATGCGAGCTCCTCAATCTCCGGGTCCCCAAAAGATTTAGATCCTCGCCATCCTCGGCCTCCTCTTCTTCCCTCCCAGCTGCGGGATCTGAAAGTCCTGACGCGGGGGACAGGGCAGATGCTTCTCCGTCCGGTGGCCTGGGAGGACCCGATAGAGAATCTGAACCAGGTAATTATCCAACTTCATATAATATTTATAATGTTAAAAATCCAAAATGTGTATTTAGTCAGATACTAAACCTATACAGATCTCACAACATACACTACATATGATGTTTAGATATCTGATTTTACATTAGTGATACATGAAATTGGAATGATGTTTATTGCGCTCTACAGAATATGCGTCACAGAGCGGAAATCTAATTTCGCATCCACGTTAACATGGGTTTGCGGAAAGTGGCATTGCTTTATACATGTTGGTCAAATGACGGATGCGTAATTCCGCTTGGAATCATTGCGCAATGATCGCGAAAATGGCATTTCTCATCCACGTTAACATGGGTTTGCGGAAAGTGGCATTGCTTTATACATGTTGTTAAAAATTAAATGGAAAATCTTAGATTAGTGAAGAATACAGTATTCTTATTTTAAATATTATATCTAATAAAAAACGAATAATACTAATAAATTATAACATATGGCCATCAATTGATGATTATGTAATAACAAGCATATATTCTTAAAGATACAGTAAACAACACAACTGATTGAAAATAAGAGTCCAGGATATATTTATCATTCATTTAATTGCGGAAACTATTAACTCATGGGACTACCAAAGGATTAATATTTTTCTATTGATTTGTTATTAATGTAAATATTTTAAACATGGCATGATTAGTATTAATGATATGCAATCCTCATTTAATATATTACAGATATGGATGTGGCTGCTGGATCCTCAAGCCAGGGCTTGTCACAGTATGGTATGTCTCATTTTAATTGACATTTGTCTTAGAAACATGGAATGAACATTACATACTAAATACACATTGTTCTATATTTATATGTAATGTCTATTTAATAGATGAAAATTATATAATTATTCGGATATACTTAAATAACATATTTGATTTTAATTGCATGCTCAATACCATTCATTACATCAACATATGGAGTAGATAATTCATTAACAAACAACAACATTGTGGAATCTATTTAATTTTAGATTAAAGGGATACTGAACTACAATTATTAATATTGTCTTTCACATACAGTATGCAATATTAATAAACATAAAATATAATACTATCATCATATGTGACATATTCTATTGCTAAATGTATTTTAAAATAAATAAAGTACGTTTATGTGCATCTAAATATTTGTTGACCAACCTGGGTTTATATTGATGATTGGTGGATACCTTCAACAAACAATATTTATTGAATCCAATATTCCTTATCTGCCTTTAAGATTAATATCGAACAACATTCGAATTATAATAGGAGTCAATGTTAAATCATTTTTTACAGTTTGAACATAGAAATCAATTATTTAAATTAATCATGTCAGTGTCCCTTTAAGACAAAATAGATTCATTCATCATTACATTATTTTTATTAAAAACTATTGATATATAAATCTAATTATCTGTTGGAGTTACTTTATATATATCTGCATACTCTAACAGCACCATGATTACATATTTGTAATAATAAAGTTTGTTATGTATTGTGATAAATATGTGTTGTGTCCTAAACAAGATTACTGTACATTGAAAAAATGGCTCGATGTGACACATGTTTGTTTAGATTTGTCAACAGATGCTCCTCAATATGTGGTTTGTGTGTATTCTTGTAACTTCTTAAGGACATATGACGGAATTATTCCGTCATAAAACAATTGAGCTAAGTGAAAGCTGTGTCCTTAAAGGGTTAAGAACATTGATCATTGGGTATATTTAGATATGCAATAGCAGCATCTGAGATGAATTTGATGTCTAATGTAGTCTGACATTAAACATATGTTGAATACAGATATGTTTACAGAATCCCCTTGATTCAATCAAGCATTTTCTGGTGTAATGACTGCTCTATTCTTCACATTTTAAAGTTGATTAATGTTAAAATTCTAGACAGATGTGATTTAGTGATATCCAAAATGTGTTTAATAATATATATCTATATCATTCATAGAGAGAGTTGGTGTGGGGAGCCCACAGGAATCCAGCAGTGACATAGAGCCGCCTTTGCGGTCTCCTGGTAAGTCCATTGACTCATTTATATGTAATTGAAGGTGTATTGCTAATCAATATTATGATCATGATTCCGATGAAGCATAACATTATAAAAAATCATAGAATTTATCTTCTGATTATATATTTATTTTTTATATTGAGCGATTAATAATTTCTACTTTATTATTCTACACATTTGTTATTCATAAGATGTCTAACATATGTTTTTTTAAATTTTTTTTTTTTTAACAACAGTCATCAAGTGATACACACATGAGAAATCTTAAATGTTCTATGTACTATGCTTTTATGAATTTAACATTAAGACAAACAATACATTAATATTCTGATTTATTGACAATAACAAATCTATTGTCATTTGTATGCTCCATCAAAATGATGTAAATCATAACTTTGTGTGTGTATATCTTTAATGCAACATTGATGTGCGTATTTGAGCAACAGTAACATATGTTATAATATCTGATCTTAAGGTGTACACAACATGTTATGTTTTACAGAGATTGATGTCACATGTGGGATGGAGGAGGAAGAGGCTGCCTTGGAGTCTGATGGTATGTGAAATATATCTATCATGTTTCCAACATGTTTCTTTTTTTGAAATCATTTTATTGAAGACATTCAAAGTCTACAGCTTTTTCCCTTTAAAAAGGAATATTATTTGTCTGTTCAAATACACTACTGCCCCCTTTCTATATCAGGCAGCATGAAAATCTGCTTGTATATATTTTTTTAAGAATATATAATTCATGCCATCATTATGTCACATGCATATTCCATGCCAAAACACAATAATAAGTTTCACATTGTACAGACAGTCATTGAGATTCATCTGAGTGCCTATATAGATACCATATCCTCATTTCAGAATAGTTTACAGATTCAAACACACTTCGAGGTATATTGAAAACATAATCAATTTTAAATGCGTTGATTTGATGTCAGGATGTATGAGATGTTAATATATTTCTTTTACATTTTCAGATGGATCCACCACTTCTGGTCATCTGGATTCCGCCCCTGCCCAGTCACAGACCCCTCCCCGTGCACACACCCCTGACCATGGCCACACCTCTGCACACACCCAGAGCCCTTCCCATCACCAAACCCATGACCATGCCCCGACCACTGCCAGCCCTTCCCATATTTCATATCCTGTCCCTCCCAAAAAACGCCCATACACCCCCCTTCGCCGCTCTCCCCGTATTCTGGCCCGTACAGCTGCCCAGACCCAAACTCCCCACTCCCCAGCTGTACGGCCTACCCTGGAGCAGCAGCTCACCACTCCCCAAGCCATTCCCATCCCTCCCCGAGCCAATCCCATCCCTCCCCCCTGTTTAAACCTTCATTGTCCTGGGTGTCAGATTGTCCTTCCCAGGCACAGCTGTAAGTATCATTCTAAATACACTTTATAAGATACTTAAAGGTACAGTGAAGTTAAATTGGTTAAATTGTGATTCAAATCCAGCATGCAATGTTAAGCCAATGTATAATAGAATACTCTTATGAATTATTCGTCATTCTCTTGATATATTTATTGAAAACAACTTATTCCTATAATTAGTTTAAACAATAAAATAAATGTGGCCATCATTTCTTTATTGTTGGATGAATGTATCCATCAACCAGCATGCACAAACAAGGTTCATCAACAAATATTGGCTTCCATAAAAACCAACATTCTTGCATTCAAAATATAGCTTGACAATTACAACATATAATGAATATGTGTAATTTCTAAAGATTTGTCATGTCATGCTCTATCTGAATCAGTCCATTAAATATTTAGGTTCAGTGTCCCTTTAATTGGATATCACTACATATACCAAACACCACTACTTGGATACAAAATTTTATGTCCAAATGTGGATACATTATCTCTTGTCTAACCCAGTGGGAATGTAATTTCTTCTGGTTGCTATGTTTACACAGCTTGTCCTCAATGCCAAAATGTTTAAGGATATGTGTGCCTACCACAGTCTAAATTGAATTTTTAAATTGCTAATGTAAGTACAATGTAAATCCTTTAACAAGATTTGATACACTCAAGCTGTATAAGTGGATCATCTAAAACCAATTAAAGGGTTAAACATGTTTGAGTAACATGAGCCTTTAATGATTTCTGTCTGTCTGAATAACCTAATTCATGTGTAAAGAATATATGAAAAATAATTGATGTAAATAATTATTTGTCTTTATGATGACAATGTATGTATTAAAATCTTTTATTCTGTTGTGTAATTATCCTTAATATTAATTTTTATTTTATTTTAGGCTGTGACTCAGCATGGCTCATGCTAGAAGGGATAGCAAGAGTAGAGCAGGCCGTGTTGAGGAACGCAGCTGTCCTGAGAGGGATGAACGACACCATGCAGGCCCAGCTCCGGGTTCAGGACTTGACTCTGCGTGAAATTATGCAATTACGTTCAAGGCCTGAATCTGGAGCTGGACATGCACAGGACAATGAAGAGGATGACCAGTAAGTGGAGGATCTGGATATGCTCCATGGTGGCAGATAATAATCCTCTGTCCACATGTTGAATTTGTATTTATATTGTTGCCATTTGGCCTTTTTATCAGTTTTTTGTTGTGCCTGTTGCACTCTTTTACCTTGTCATGTGTCTCCAATGGGGCTATGCTGGCCCTTGGCAACTCTCTTCATGGACTGTGATGCACTGTGTTACCTTGCCATGTGTCTCCAATGGGGCTATGCTGGCCCTTGGCAACTCTCTTCATGGACTGTGATGCACTGTGTTACCTTGCCATGTGTCTCCAATGGGGCTATGCTGGCCCTTGGCAACTCTCTTCATGGACTGTGATGCACTGTGTTACCTTGCCATGTGTCTCCAATGGGGCTATGCTGGCCCTTGGCAACTCTCTTCATGGACTGTGATGCACTGTGTTACCTTGCCATGTGTCTCCAATGGGGCTATGCTGGCCCTTGGCAACTCTCTTCATGGACTGTGATGCACTGTGTTACCTTGCCATGTGTCTCCAATGGGGCTATGCTGGCCCTTGGCAACTCTCTTCATGGACTGTGATGCACTGTGTTACCTTGTCATGTGTCTCCAATGAGGCTATGCTGGCCCTTGGCAACTCTCTTCATGGACTGTGATGCACTGTGTTACCTTGCCATGTGTCTCCAATGGGGCTATGCTGGCCCTTGGCAACTCTCTTCATGGACTGTGATGCACTGTGTTACCTTGTCATGTGTCTCCAATGAGGCTATGCTGGCCCTTGGCAACTCTCTTCATGGACTGTGATGCACTGTGTTACCTTGCCATGTGTCTCCAATGGGGCTATGCTGGCCCTTGGCAACTCTCTTCATGGACTGTGATGCACTGTGTTACCTTGCCATGTGTCTCCAATGGGGCTATGCTGGCCCTTGGCAACTCTCTTCATGGACTGTGATGCACTGTGTTACCTTGTCATGTGTCTCCAATGAGGCTATGCTGGCCCTTGGCAACTCTCTTCATGGACTGTGATGCACTGTGTTACCTTGCCATGTGTCTCCAATGGGGCTATGCTGGCCCTTGGCAACTCTCTTCATGGACTGTGATGCACTGTGTTACCTTGTCATGTGTCTCCAATGAGGCTATGCTGGCCCTTGGCAACTCTCTTCATGGACTGTGATGCACTGTGTTACCTTGTCATATGGCTCATATATTCCTTATTTTTACAAGATTATTTATAAACGTTGTGTATGTTTTCTTACATACTAATAAAATAAATTTTATTTCACAAATCTTTGTCCTCATTCTTCCTGTTATTTTTTGCAAGCTCTAGTTTATGTTGTTTATCCTTAAAGGGACCTAACAAATCTATTTGTTATAATGAAATCATATATGTAAGACAATAGTAAATGACTTTAAGATTAACATCTCCAATGTAATCTTATTATTTGTGTTTATATTATTTTCTCTTAGCTCTATCATTGCCTGATTATGATTAGCAGAGTAATTTCTTTATATATGTATATATATTTTTGTATTTGTGTATATATGTATATTTAAATGTTCATATCCATGTGTGTATTTATAAACTCTGCATGAATTGATGCACCTTTACCAAATGATCTGAGTATTGATACAATGATATAATCCCTGTAAAGTGTTCATTTTATTTAAATAGTATTGACTATGTGTATGCTCTTTTTAAAAACAAAATAATGTCCCTTTAAGTGATGTTGATCACTATTGTAAATGAATGTATTTCCATTTGTAAAGCGTTTTTGTCCTTTTTACAAGAACAAGGACATATAGTTTTATTAATAAACAATCTTATTGTAATGTTGACAGCACCTGTATTTCATTTTCAAATCTATATTATTGTCAAAGTGTAACCAAATCAATCTCTGTGTGTAATACAAATAATGTAGATGATGAATATTAGTTAACTAATATGTTAACAAAATACATCTCCTCCCATATATGGCTATAGGTAGGCTGACCATAATTAAACTTGAATAAATGACACGTTTAATCAATACATGTATAACTATTGTTATTCAACAACAATCCAAAGATATCTTAAAACATCAATGGCATATGTATTTCTCATGTGTATCTTTTAAATGTTAAAGATATACACCATAGCTATAGTTCAAGGGACAGTCAAGTCCGAAAAGATGATTCATAATTTGGTGACATTCCTAGATAGCAATCTACACACATACTAGTTCCTAAAATATAAATACGTTTCTTAATGATATGCCAAGATGTCACTGAGTCCTTGTATTGTCTGCGGTTTTTCAGCGATCTCGGATGCGCCATGTTGCTTAAGACGTCACCTGCCAGGCTGTCCAATGATTCCTTGTATTGACTGACGTTCTTACGTGATCAGGAATATGCCTTTTATTGGATTGCGTTTTGACGCGATCAAGGATGCGCCTTTTTTTTTTGGGCGTTCTTACGTGATCAATAATGTGCCTTTCATTGGATGGCGTTCTTACGTGATCAAGGAAGCGCCATGTTAAGACGGCACATGTAAAGTTAAAAAAACGTGTGATTGGATTGCGTAGTCCCGCAATATTTGTGCACGTTAAAAACGTTTGTGACTGCATGCAATTTTAAAAAGCTTGCGAATATGTATTATTTGCATCATGTTACATTGTTGACCCGTAGCTGATAAAGACCAACACATTCTCTTTTGCTGGATGTCTGGTTGAATCAACGAACGAAAGCAAAATGTTTTCATGCATAGGATATTTCTAGGCAAGTGCAAATCTCTACAGTCCATGTTTAATATGTTTGTCAACAATGTTCCTTTTTCTTAAAAAATAATGTTGTGTTTAATGTTGAACATATCTAATTAATAAATATGCGCTATTGTGTTTGAATAAAGTAATCAATATGCATTTATCATATGCTAAATATATGATGCCGACTTCTTCTAAATGTAATTTCGTTGTATATTTTATGAAAGGTTCATTAGACACTCACATTATAAATAAAAATATTTGATTTTGTCTCTAGTTAGATAGTCCATTGTTTAACCAATAGGTTTATTTTGTCTTGTGTTGTAAGAAAATGTAAGTAATTTTCTTACTCCTCGCAAAGCCAATGAGTTTCATGTGAGTACCATCTCCAGCTTTGTCCAGTTTGTGTAAAGGTTCTTTTCATATGTTAATGATGGGGTATTGTGTTTTACGGTTGTAATGGTGGTTCATCTATATTTAAAATATAGCTAACCCTATTTTATTTGCAAGTGTTTGAAGCTTTTTAATATTGCTATCAGTATATGTTAATCTTGTTGTTTGTAGTAGTGTCTATTACATACAGTTATGTAAAAAATATAGGATACTGTCCCTTGAATGCAAATGTTGTTTTTTTGTATCATGTATGAGATCCACATAGTTTAATCTTCAAATATATTTTTGTTAGCATATTTCACCCCCCCACTCCTAAAAGGACTTTAAACCATATTCATTGTTAAAATAAAAATAGTTACAATAAAATATTAACACAATAATGTCTCTTAAAGAAAATAGACTTTATTTAACACGTCAATATAAATGTGATTTTCAAATATTTTTTTTGACAAAGTACATGTAGATATAGCAACAAGCTTAAAATGTGTTAGCATATGTAATGTTGTTAAAGGGACAGTTTCGAAAAAAAATATTTTTACATTATTCGAAAAGTCAATTCTGTAATAACAAGGATATCAAATGTTTCTCAACAATTGAACATTTGCTATCTAAATTTGCTATCTAAACCTATGAGGTTGGTGTGCTCATTTCTTAAATCTTGAAGAGTGCTTGTAATCATTATACAATTTGAGCACTAGAGGGCATTTGGATAGCATTTGTATATGTAAAATCTTGTGCTCATACAGCATATTATTGACCATGTATTGATCATTGATATCTAAAATGTTGTTATGTCAGAACAACAAATAAGTGGTCATTTTTCATAGTCATAGATACAAGGGTAAGCACATAAGTCACACATGTATTTCTCCATGTTTTGTTGTTTCAAACTTTATAATGCGTAATACAGTGTTTTCTTTGTAATCAATAATTTTCTGACTGTCCCTTTAAGCTGTGTTATTGGCATTCAAACAGTAATATGCCATCATGGATAATTGTTATGGTAATTTAGTTAGCGATTCGGGAAACAGTTTGGACATCACATCACAGAAACCAATCAATATCATGAACAAGGATAGGTATGTGATGATGTGGTTTTCACACACTTATAACCCACACTCTGCAAAGAATCTTCCTCCATGGACCCGGTCCCATAGAAGTCGATTATATACAGAGTGTGGTCCACAAGTGTATGAAAACCACATCATCACATACCTATCCATTACCCAAAAAAAATAATTTAAGATGGAAAAAAATACTTACTTCCTCTTCCTTCCCCTCTTCCCACGGGGCTGAGGCTCTGGGAGAGGCAACTGCCGACTCCGAAGAGTCCTCCTTGGAGCTGTTGTGGGAGGAGTGGAAGGAAGAGTACTGGGACGACCAAGGTGAGGAGTAGATGGCTGAGGAGGAGGAGGAGAAGATGGCTGAGGAGGAGGAGGAGAAGATGGCTGAGGAGGAGGAGGAGTAGATGGCTGAGGAGGAGGATGAGATGGGCCGGCAGGAGGAGATGGCCCAGCAGCAAGAGGCCCAGCAACAAGAGGCCCAGCAACAGGAGGTAGACCAGCATGCGCCTCCCGGAAAAATGTGAACATTTCCTGATGAAGATTGAACATTCTTGTTTGTCCTTCTTGTATTGTATTCAGTATACTGATTATTTCGTTTTGGCCTTGAATTATTTGATTCTGCCCATCAAGTATTCTGCGTCGTCCTTCTATGTTTTCTATCCGGGAGGTACGCATCTGGTCTATGTACTCCAGTAGAACCCGCACCTCCGCTATTTCTTCTTGTTGTGCCTGTTGAACCCGTGCACGGCGGGGTGCCCGTGCACGGCGGAGTGCGGGTCTTTGAGGGACCTCGGGTTCCGCGGCTTCAGCGGCATCCTCCTGTGCTTCCGGGGCCTCTTGATCATCTCCCGTGCGCTGTTCGTCACGGGGGGCCTCTTCCCTCCGAAGTGGGAATTCCTCACCACCACTCTCATCCCGGGGAGATGCAGGAGGCTGTGCTGCCTCGTCCCCAGACTCTGTATATTAAAAAAAAAATAAAAAAAGAAATGTATATATTAGCATATTTGCAAATAAAGGTTTAAATGACTTAGCTTACGATACAATTACAAATGCAGAATCATTAATCCACTTTGAAATCTAACAAACAATCAATACGATTTCCGCTTTTTCTAAACAGTGTTTGTGATATCTGGTCAATGTGAATGTTTTTGCGTTTGTTTTCAGTCTGTTTAAATGCACACCTAACCTATAGCCTAGATACTGATGTAACCGCTAAGTAATAGAATGCGTGTAAACAGCGTAATAGCATTAATCGGATCCTTAACACATGAAACCCAATGTTTTATCTTTCATGATTTATAAGCATACATTTAGTATCAACTTTCGAATGTACTTTTGTTATCTAATTAGCTTCATTCTCTGGATATTCTTTGCTGAAAAGCATATCTAAATATGTTTATAAGATTCTGATTGTTAGCTGAATATAGCTGCCTCCTGTGATTGTTTCACCGTGTGCATGGCTATTTCTTCATTAAAATATATCTCAAGAATGAATCAAATTATGTAATATAAGTACATTTGAATGTTTTGTCAAATTGTATTCGCTACCTCAATCATGAAAGTAAATGTTTGCGTATAGTGTCCATTGAAATACATTCGTATGTGAAATTATTGTTCAATGAGCTTACCGTCAGATGAGAGTGGCAGGTTCCCGGTATCGATTCCTCCGATACCGACTACTTCCACCTCGGAGATGCTGGGCCGCAACATTTCCTCCCATCTGCAGTACTCCATTTCAAGGGCAGGGCCGCCACCGGTCCCTGCGGCATGTCGGGCCTCCAGGCTTAACTTTTTTTTAAGTTCAAGTTTACAGTCCCGGTACCGATGTTTGATGGAATCCATATCCCGGTTCCGGCAACCCACTGCATTGACTGCATTCCGAATCTCGTTCCAGAGCCTCCTCCTGTCAGTCGGGGTAGTCTTCTGGTGCTGCAGCATCCTATACCTGGCCATATAGGCCTCTACGAGGGCCTCCTTCTCCTCCATCGTAAACCTCGCCTCCCTAGTCGCCTTGGCCTTCCCCTGTGACGATGCCCTCTGTTTCCCGGACTGTGAAGCCCTACTCTGACCGCCACTGGGCCCAGCCACTTGGTCATCTTGAACCAAGTGGCTGGGTCCACCCACCGCTTCCACCCCCGCTTCCTGCCCCCCTTCCTGCCCCCCTTCCTGCCCTGTTCCTCTCCCCCTCCCTCTACCTGTCCCCTGCCTGGCCTCCATCTCCTCCCTAAACTAAACCCCAAATAATAAAAAAAAAGTGAGTGTGATGAAATGAAAGGGGGTCAAAATAAAGAACTAAAAAGACAAAAAAGGTGCTTAAAGTGTGAGGGATGTAAAAAAAAACAAAGAGGGTAAGGAGTATTTAAATAAACGAAAAGAATAAGACTAAAAGGAGGATATGTAAACTAAATGTAACTAGGGGATGGGTATGGGATGGGTATGGGGTATGGGATAAGAGTAAATGGGATGAAAGGGAATGGGACTACAAGGAATGGGGTATGGAGTGTAGTATGAGGGGGTAGGGGGTATGGAGTGTATGTAGTGTTATTGATAAGTGTATGTATGTATTGAATGTGTTTGCGTGTAAATGTGTTAAGTGTACAGATAAATCACTCGCTCGCTAACTAACACTACTTCTAATTCTCAATAACAAACACTCCCACTAACGCTCACTAACTACCACTAACTGACGCTCACACTAACAACTATCACTAATAACTCCCACTAACTCACTCACGCTCCCACTAACAGACTCTCTCCCACTCCCGCTAACTCCCACTAACTCACTCACTCTCTCACGCTAACACTACCAACTGACTATCTCACGCTAACACTACCAACTGACTCTCTCACGCTAACACTACCAACTGACTCTCTCACACTAACACTAACTCACTCTCAAAAAATCGCAAAATCTCTATTCTTAAATCTCCAAAGACCCACCAGCAACACAGTCAAAGAAGCCCTGCTTGTGTGGTGCTTATATACCCTGTGTAAATGTTTAATGATGTCCCAATTTCCATTGTAATTAGTGTTCAGGTGTGCTTTATTAGCAATTAATATTATTGCAATGTGTATTAGGTGTGTTAATTTGCGCATGCTCATTTTGAGTTGGTATTTGTGGAATGTGTAGAATGCGATGATGTCATAGTGGTCGTTTTCTCTAACATTGTCCAATAGTATTCTTTTTAAATGTGAATTTGCGATGGTGTGTTCTTCGTGAAGTGTTGTATATGTATGTTTTTCATAATATATAATGATATTGAATGCGATTTTTTTTTTAGTGTATGTATATATTTTTTAATCCTTGTTGTTATTGTGCGATTTTCCGCATCTTAAAGTATATGCGTATTCCCCGTATAAATAGTATTAAAACTTCCCCCGCTTGTGAATGTGTAATGCTTGTGTGCTTTGTTGATTGATTGATGTTGTGACATTTGCGGCGTGTTATTGTTGTGCATGATGTGGTATGCGTCATATGACCGAGCTGTGCGTATTTCTCGCGAGATCGAGTGTTAGGTGAAAAAAGCTATTTTTTGCCTTTCCCATTGATCTCTATGGGAGACTGTCTAACGCGGGCAGGATTACGCGTGTGACATACACGCGTTAGGAGCATCGTTAGATGGTCTTATATTAACTCTAAATACCGGAGTCAAACAATGCCGTGCGTTAGACATAAAACACGCGTGGCGTTAACAGCCCATCTACCGCCGAACTCTAAATCTAGCCGTCAGTTTTTTGTAATTATTTGAGTAGGGTTAGGTTTTAAAATATATAATATAGTTAATTTATTTTGTAGTTTAATGTAATTTTAGTATAACAGTTAGGGTAGGTTAATTATTAGTTTAATGTAATTTTAGTATCACAGTTAGGGAAGGTTAATTAATAGTTATATATAGTTTAAAGGTAAGTTTAAATTTATTATAAGATAGGGATGAGTTAATATTAAATAGAAAGTTAGCGGGTTGTTAGGTTTAGGGGTTAAAAGGTTAATTTAGTTTATGGCATTGTGGGGGGCTGGCGGTTTAGGGGTTAATAGGTTTAGTAATTGGTAGTGATGTGGGAGGCCAGAGGTTTAGGGGTTAATACATTTAGTTAGTTGCGGCGGTGTCGGGGAGCAGCGGGATAGGGGTTAATAACTTTATTTAGTTGCGGCGGTGTCGGGGAGCAGCGGGATAGGGGTTTATAACTTTATTTAGTTGCATCAGGGTCTGGAAGCGGCGTCATAGGGGTTAAACATTTTAGTATAGTGGCTGTGTTTAGCGACAGTATATAAATAAAGCTGTGAAAAAGCCGAATAGCAGTGAGATCGATGACTGTTAGTTAACAACACTTGGTGCGTGGCTTTTTGACAGCTTTTTATATAAATATGGAGAGCGTATTCAGGTCCACGGCCGCGATTAGGCGATGTCAGGCGAGCGTATTGGTGCCGTTGAATGCAAGTAAGTTGACGGCTTGATAAGTAGGCCTCAAAATCTTAATATGTATAAACTCCTGATTGGGATTCAGTTATCCACAATATTATTTATATAAGATTGTTCAAATCAGGAAAGATACAGTCTTAAAAGGACATTGCACTGTAATTTTTTTCTCCCCTTTAGGGCCAGATTACAAGTAAAGTGGTATTTAACGCTCCCACTCGAGCGCTAACTCCACTAGAAGTAAGCTGTTTACGCGCATCAGGTAGCGCTTGTATTACAAGTGGGCGTACAAAGCCGAATATTGTGCACGCGATAATGTATTTCCCTACAGAAGTAAATGGAGCAAAAACAAAAGTGGGAAAGTAAAGCTAACACCCTACTCACACGCAAACATGATTGCATATTCATGAAAATATTAATATTTCCAATTCCAATGTTTTGCAGAACTTTGGAATGTGAAATATTTACAGTAAATACACATTTAAAAACTGTTAAATAAGAATATTGAATAAATATGCTTTTTCATGTTTTCATCTACTTAAATGCAAAGGGTTCCAATGCACTTACATATATGTCAATATATGGGTACTGTACATATGTATATATGTGTATATTTGTCTGTAAATACATATATACACATAGAATACATATGCACATATATACTATATATATATATATATATATATATATATATATATATATATATATATATACGTATATACATATTTAGAAATGTATATGTATGCATTTCTATGTTAAAGCCCTTTGCCTGCCTCATATCTTTGAGTCCTTTTAACTTTTTTGTGCAATATTTTTTTTATATATAATTTTTATCAGATAGTGTTACTAAGAGCTCAATTTATTAATCATTGGTGGACAGGGGCATAAATATTAACCCAGCTTCTCCTCTGGTGAGCAGCAATCCCCTGCCCGCATTTACCATTGCACACGAGCAATCCTTTGAGGTTACGTGCAACCCCGCCCCCTGCCCTTACACAACCAATCAAGACCGGGCAGTAGCTGTCAATCTCCCCGGTCGGAAGACACCGGGGAGATTGAAATTTTCCAGCTTATGCGAACCTGCAGTCAAAGTGGAGAAAAGGACTTGATAAATCTAGCCCTATGATTGTAACTGTACTGTGTAATGTATTTTTGATGTGTTTTGTGACATGTTTTTGTTTTGTGAAACAGTTAACCAGAGCTCTGAGGATGCAGTAATCATTCTAGCGTAAATCACGATTACGCTCAAGCAATCGCGTTTACATTTTTCCTTTTAATGTCTTCCCAGTGATTAATAGCTGCATCACGTAAAATTGTGTTGAAAATTGCATCTCTATTTTCATATATTGTTTCATTTATTTTGAAATGATCTTGCCACCTTTAAGTTTGCCAGTTAAAACAGCGAGAAGTGCAGGGGGAAAATGTTTGGAGAAAATTCCAGACCTGGAAGAGATGTTTCAGCTACGCATATTGCGTCCTCGTTTAAAAATTTATTCTAGAGCAATGATATTGTTATCCCTTTAAGGATCTTCTAATAGTAAAAAAAGAGAACTTAGCATTTTATTTTTACAAGTGTCTAACTCATTTGAAAAGGTTAAACACACCTCGAACAATGCAGCCAACCAATTATGGGAACATACACACATATGCCTGCTTCTCATTTGTTCACCAGCTATATCCTAACATGTAGCGGCACAGGAGAACAACATTGACAATTAGATATATGGGTGTAAATGTGAACTTGTCCACCTGCAGATACGACTGGCTCTCTTGTACAATCCTGCCCTCTGTCCTAGCACAACCAATCACTTTAGTCTCATAAGTCTGGGCTGTTTTAAATAAGCCACCTCTTATGAGCGCTGCTTCTTAAATTGCTTTTGTAGGCTTGCATGTGCAAATATTGCTTTGTAAGGGCCAGATTATGAGTGGAGCGCAAAACTGCACTTTTGCGAGCGCAATATTTGTGCTCCATTCTTAATACCAGCACACACAATTGTGTGCTGCTATCTGAAGTGGCCCGCAATGCAAACGCGACCTCATGTCTGCATTGCATGGAAGCTTTGTGCTCAATGAGTGCGCTTCCATAGTCTCTAATGGGAGACACGGCATGAGAACTAGCACAGCGATGGGCAGCAATTTTAAATATATACTGTATGTACTGTATATGAATATATACATATCAATGTATTTATGTGTTAATTTATGTATACATATTAACACATAAATATATATGTATATAAGCATATACATATATTTACAGAGACTACACAGTTCTCATAGACCACAATGTAAAGGCACATTTCAGTGCCATTTTGTATTCAACAACCCACACCCGCCAACAATAGCCCCTTATAACTGCTTCTTAAAACATAAAAATGCAATTGGGGGACATTTAGAAAGTTAACCAGAGGTCTGACCTCTAATTTTCGGAGCACTTATTGCTACTGCGAGCTTGCGGTAGCAAAAACCAGCCACATCTAATGGCTGGTTATTTTTTCATGCGCCCGTAAATGGCTGAATTCAACAGTTTGCAGGCATGTGATAAATTAGCACTACACTTGTAATCTAACCCTAAATGTATTAAACTCTTTTTCTGAAAGGGGCTTGGTTTAAAAAAATGCTTTGTTGGAATAGAGGATTTTTTTTTTTACTTTAGAATGTCCCTCTAAGCATGTAGGGCACAAATTGTTAAGCCTGGTAATTAGACTACAAGCAGAACACACCTTTGTGCAGTACCATAGAGGGAGACTGGTATTGCCACTCTGTCAGTCAGAGTTTATTAGCATATAATGGAGAAAATTAAAGTTGCAATCAACAACCGGTTCCATGTCTGTTTATACACAAGACAGCTGCATAAATAACAGCATTAAACTGTGTTTTTTCATACACTACAGTTGTTGCTCTTCCACCATTAAAGGGACATTGTTCTCAATATGTTGTATTGTGTACATGGATGCACAGCAGTTTAAAATATAAAAAATAATTTTTTTGCATAAAAAAATAAATAAAAAAAGTGAAAGTAAAAGATTTAAAGTGGAACTAACAGTAAGTGTGTGTTTGTGTATAGAGGATACCTAGATATCAATTGTCATCTCCCACAGAAAACATTGTTTCATGCAGCGCAGTAACATCCATAAAAAGGCCTGTAATATAACTTGAAATACTACTTTTTAGATAGAATAATTACATTGTCAGTACAATGTTCCTTTAACACAGTTTAACCTGTATTTGCTTCAAGTTTCTGACAGTCTAGCAAGATTATCTGGTAACTCAAGATAGTCTTGCAGGTAAACACCTTGAGCCTCACATTGTTAAAGTGCTTATTGCATTTTATTCAGAGCCTCTGACAGCAGCAGGGAAAGTTCAAGCCCACTCAAGGGGGCCTATCTATCAAGCTCCGAATGGAGCTTGATGCCCCGTGTTTCTGGCGAGCCTGCAGGCTCGCCAGAAACAGCAGTTATGAAGCAGCGGTCACAAAGACCACTGCTCCATAACCTGTCCACCTGCTCTGATCGCCGGAATTCAACCCGATTGAGTACGATCGGGTTGATTGACACCCCCTACTGGCGGCCGCTTAGCCACGAGTCTGCAGGGGGTGGTGTTGCACCAGCAGCTCACAAGAGCTGCTGGTGCAATGCTGAATATGGAGAGCGTATTGCTCTCCGAATTCAGCAATGTCTGTCGGACCTGATCCGTACTGTCGGATCAGGTCCGACAGACATTTGTTAAATATGCCTCAAGGAATTTAATTAGGAAAATTATAGATAGATAGATAGATAGATAAATAGATAAATAGATAGAGATAGATAGATAGATAGATGATAGATAGATACAAACACATGCATATGAAAGCACACATGAATCATGTTATTTTATTTATTTATTTTTTGAATGTTAAAAAGTTAAGTTAAAGCTGTTTACACTTTATGGCCAAAAGCATATGGCTAATTATTGAGTTCAGGTTTTTCAGCCATACCCATTGCTAACAGATGCATAAAATTCAACACATAGCCATTACATTGCCATTAAGGGGCATATTTATTAATGTGCGAGCGGACATAATACGATGTAGCATATCATGTCCGCCACACATCGATAAATGCCGACAGCATACGCTGTCAGCATTTATCATTGCACCAGCAGTTCACCAGAACTGCTTGTGCAATACTGCCCCCTGCAGATTCACGGCCAATCGGCCACTAGCAGGGGGTGTCAATCAACCCGATCGTATTCGATCGGGTTGATTTCTGTCCGTGGCCTCAGAGCAGGCGGACAGGTTATGGAGCAGCGGTCTTTAGACCACTGCTTCATAACTTCTGTTTCCGGCGAGCCATTTGGAGCTTGATAATTCAGCCCCTAAGTCAATTCATTCCATTTTTGCCCTACTAGATCTGCCCTGGTCAACTGTAAGTGCTATTATTGTGAAGTCAAAGTGTTTATGAGCAACAACAGCCCAGCTTTGAAATGACAGACCCCCTAAACTCACAGAGTTGAGCCAACAAGTGCTGAAGGGCTCAGTGCATAAAAATCACCTCTTCTGTTGCATCAGTCATTACAAAGTTCCTAACTGACTCTGGAAGCAACATAAGCACAAGAACTGTACGTCAAGTGCTTCATGAAATAGGTTTCCATTGGCGAGCAGCTTCACACAAGCCTTACATCAGCATGTACAATGCCAAGCATTGGTTGCAGTGGTGTAAAGTATGTAGCTTGATGCCCCGTGTTTCTGGCGAGCCTGCAGGCTCACCAGAAACAGCAGTTATGAAGCAGCGGTCACAAAGACCACTGCTCCATAACCTGTCCACCTGCTCTGATCGCCGGAATTCAACCCGATTGAGTATGATCGGGTTGATTGACACCCCCTACTGGCGGCCGCTTAGCCACGAGTCTGCAGGGGGTGGTGTTGCACCAGCAGCTCACAAGAGCTGCTGGTGCAATGCTGAATATGGAGAGCGTATTGCTCTCCGAATTCAGCAATGTCTGTCGGACCTGATCCGTACTGTCGGATCAGGTCCGACAGACATTTGTTAAATATGCCTCAAGGAATTTAATTAGGAAAATTATAGATAGATAGATAGATAGATAAATAGATAAATAGATAGAGATAGATAGATAGATAGATGATAGATAGATACAAACACATGCATATGAAAGCACACATGAATCATGTTATTTTATTTATTTATTTTTTGAATGTTAAAAAGTTAAGTTAAAGCTGTTTACACTTTATGGCCAAAAGCATATGGCTAATTATTGAGTTCAGGTTTTTCAGCCATACCCATTGCTAACAGATGCATAAAATTCAACACATAGCCATTACATTGCCATTAAGGGGCATATTTATTAATGTGCGAGCGGACATAATACGATGTAGCATATCATGTCCGCCACACATCGATAAATGCCGACAGCATACGCTGTCAGCATTTATCATTGCACCAGCAGTTCACCAGAACTGCTTGTGCAATACTGCCCCCTGCAGATTCACGGCCAATCGGCCACTAGCAGGGGGTGTCAATCAACCCGATCGTATTCGATCGGGTTGATTTCTGTCCGTGGCCTCAGAGCAGGCGGACAGGTTATGGAGCAGCGGTCTTTAGACCACTGCTTCATAACTTCTGTTTCCGGCGAGCCATTTGGAGCTTGATAATTCAGCCCCTAAGTCAATTCATTCCATTTTTGCCCTACTAGATCTGCCCTGGTCAACTGTAAGTGCTATTATTGTGAAGTCAAAGTGTTTATGAGCAACAACAGCCCAGCTTTGAAATGACAGACCCCCTAAACTCACAGAGTTGAGCCAACAAGTGCTGAAGGGCTCAGTGCATAAAAATCACCTCTTCTGTTGCATCAGTCATTACAAAGTTCCTAACTGACTCTGGAAGCAACATAAGCACAAGAACTGTACGTCAAGTGCTTCATGAAATAGGTTTCCATTGGCGAGCAGCTTCACACAAGCCTTACATCAGCATGTACAATGCCAAGCATTGGTTGCAGTGGTGTAAAGTATGTAGCCAATGGACTCTATGGAGCTAGGGAAATGTGTTCTCTTGTGTGATGATAGATAGATAGATAGATAGATAGATAGATAGATAGATAGATAGATAGATGATAGATAGATAGATAGATAGATAGATAGATAGATAGATAGATAGATAGATAGATAGATAGATAGATAGATAGATAGATAGATAGATAGTGGGATAGATGATTATTGGTGAACATTGAGAGCACAGGATTATCTGGTGTTTAAATGGTCAGCACCATTAATTTCCCTCTGACATTTACCCCTATACACTACATTTAAGAGACAGTAAAGCCAAAATAAAACTGTCAAGACTCAGAAAGATTGTGTAGTTTTAAACAACTTTCTAATTTACGTCTATTATCTAATTTGCTTTTTTTTCGTGGTATATTTTGATGAAAAACATACCTAGGTAGACTCAAGAACAGCAATGTACTACTGAAAGCTAGCTGTTTATTTCTGGCTGCTCATACATGCCTCTTGTCATGCCGATGTGTTCAGCTAGCTATCAGTAGTGCATTGCTGCTCCAATACCACATACCAAATTTGAGAAAAGAAGTAAATGGCAAAGTTTAAAATTATGTTTTCACGTCCCTTTAACTCTGCCAAACCTGTACCACACTTGTTGCCCAAATCATGCCACTACACTATTGGATTCTTCTCCAACCCATAATCACACCTCACAAAAAACTCTCTTAGGTTAGATGCTTTCTCCTATTTGTCAAAACAACATTACACGCATTGCAATCACTATATAGATCTGCAAAACCTGCATAGTTAAAAGGCTTTTTGAATACACTAAGAACTGCGAGAAAACTTCAAACAAACCTAAGAAATGACTTTGATCAGCTCACTCGCTAACATTGTGAGACATATAGCATATAACACAATCTGAAATAACCCATTTTCTTTTTCTTTTTTTATCTATTATGAAGCAAATAGAGTATGAAGTCTTAATTAAATTTACGTTTTGTTGTTTATGTTGTATTGTAATTGTGTCTCATTCTCTTCCTGAAATGCCCCGTGTAAGCTAATGAGCTTCCATTGGAACATTTCCCTTTCATGATGCTGGAAAGAATATCACAGACCAGCATGCTTTGTAAAAATGTCACATTTTGTGACACAATCGCAATTTGGGAAGCGCATCATGCTCTTTCTTCTATTTATGTCCTGAATTTTCTGCCCACCCAAATCATCAAATCCCCATATCAGGGTCACTCAAACCTTAACTGGGATTACCCAGATTCAGCTTATAGATCACCATCTCCTGAAGCATTAGGTGCTACTCCCTATTCTTTTAGTTCCAGTAGAAAAAAATGTAGAGATGTCATTGATTGACACAAACAATATTCCTCTTCATCTTGGTCACTGTTGGAATTTGCAGAGTGAGAGATGTTTGACAATTTGCCAAAAGAGAAGAAGACGAAGAGCAGCTAAAGTTCCCTGTTAAATTTTTGAGGGGACAGAATTTGTTACAAACTTTCTGCAGAGAATCCCATCAAACAAGGAAACACACAGGGAATTTAATGCTCCTGTAAAAATCCTTTTAAAACTTAAGCAAGTAGAAGTGTATCATAAGGGATTTTCAGCTGTCCCTTCCCTTAGCTGAAGTAACATCAGTCTGTCATCTAAAGGACTGTAAAGACATCACTTCTTCATGTATATATACATATATATATATACTGTATATATCTCATATAATAAAGAACACATTTAGTTTAATACTTTAATTATGTTAAATAACACCACAGACTATATAAGCATTAATATATCTCAGTCTTTGTCAGGACTGATTCAAGTATGTATTTCCCTCAACTTTTCCTCCACTACAAGTTTAACTCAAATATATCCAACAGTCTCAAAGATTGAAGCTTTCTCCCCGAAAAGGCCACATATAATTTCAACTCGATCACAATAGAGTCGTTTTAGCACCTGCAATCAAGTTTTTATCTCACAGAGAAAAGTCCTATTTTTAATATGAGACTGAAAAAGACTTTCCAACACCTATTCAGACCAATTTTTCCTTTTCAAATTCAACACCTAATATTGATTAAGCCGCGAAATGGCCTTTGGACATCTTTGCAATTATTCCAAGTCTACTTGGAAACATTCTATTATATTGCACATGTGCAAGAGACTCTGAAATGGCCACATGAGACATTTCAGAGGCGTATAGCATGCATGGCATTGATTCATTAAAACTCAATTTATCTCTGTTGCATAGTCCATCTGCAGTCGCCAGGGCACACATTTACATATGTATACAGGCGTACCTTAGAGATATTGTGGGTTGGCATCCAGACAACTAAAATATAGCAAATATAGCAATAAAGTGAGTCACACTATTTTTTTTTGTTTCCTAGTGCATTTAAAAGTTATATTTACACTATACTGTAGTCTATTAAGTGTAATAGCATTATGTCTTATGAGCCTTCAGTGAGTCATCATTTTTTTTGCTGGTGGTGTGTACGTATGTATGTATGTATATATATATATATGTGTGTGTGTGTGTGTGTGTGTGTGTGTGTGTGTGTGTGTGTATTCATGTGTATTTATATGTTTATATGTGTATGTATGTTGGAAAAATGGCAAGGATAAACTTGCTCGACACAGGTTTGCCACAAACCTTCAATTTATAACAAAAAGCAATATCTGGGAAGCACAATTAAGTAAAGCACAATAAAACGCGGTATGCCTGAATGTGTTGACTATGTGATGTCCTGTACAGCTAAGAGGATCTGCAGGAAAAGTGAGATCAGGACCAGCTAGAAACAGCGTAGAACAATCTCTTCTCTTAACATTTGCTTCTAAGGGTCTCATGATTAAAAACCTATTTTAAGCATTATATTGTAATGTTTACATTTTTCTTTCATAACAAGACCTCTGCATAGCAAGACAAACAGCCCTCAAGCTAATATTGGCCTTACTAAACTTGCCTACCCGTGTCTAATCTTCAATATCGAGAGCCATAAGATCGCCTGTAAGCCGCTTCGAAAAAGAAGGCGTGAGTAAGAATAAGATGTACTAAATCAGATATTAAGGTGTTCAAACCCATTTTCGAATCACTCTTCAGGGGGGCCACATCAGCGCTATACCACATTTCCACAATTTCTCACGCTGACCCTATTTTTGCAACACTTGTCTGATCAGCTATTACAAGAAACTTTGTAATAACACATCAGGGATTGGTACAAATTGGTTCCTGACTGGAGACATAAAATTTATTTTGTATCCAATACTTGCTGATATAATTCAACATATGCGCAAAACCTTTTTTTTTTTAACTTTTTTAGGGTGGTATTCCAGTCCTATACTTTTTAAGTATTAGGGAGACGTCCCTTTTATCTTTCTCGTAATTTGTATTGTAATAACATGTACTGTATTTTTAATTTGTAGTAAAGTTGTTAACTTTAAATCCAGTTGAGTGTATCTTAATATTCGACTAAGTGTGGTGGAAAACTCAGCTTTTTAGCGCCCTCTTTTTTCCTTCAGCCTTGTTTTATCCGTGACAGTCCTGGGGTGACTGTCTTAGAGTGGCTTAGTTTTCCTTTACTAATTAGCGCCATATCTTTTGTGTATCCTTGTTCAAATAATTACTAAGACATAGATTATCGTTATATTCAATTTCGCAATTTGATGAGTGACAGTGTCTTATTCTTCATTTTATCTTATTTGGTTTTTTTCTTTCTTTTCTATATTTTTCTAATCCCTTATTATATCACTGATATTGTTATATCATTAGCAATATTTCTATTTTATAAATGTTATAATTGATTGAAAAACATTTATGGTGCCAATTTCTTCCCTCTAGATATTCAAGTATGATACACAAACAACTAGTAACCAAAATAATCAGCAAATTGGATATTACAATTGGATGGGTTTAAGATTAAATAGGTATAAAGTATAATTCAATGTAATCATTATGAGCAAATGAATACTATATTAATGTGAAAACATATATACAGTAACATTAGATGGAAGTAGGTTTGGACAAAATCAGAGGGGGATTTTATATGTACACACATAGATAAAATCCTAAAATGTGATAAATATATATATATATATATATATATATATATATATATATGTAATATTCCACAAAATAACTTATGTCCCATTCCTTATTGAGTCCATAGGGTGCCCTAGTATATAGTTTCCAAATCCAAAAGAGCTCTTTCTTGGAAAGGATGTTATAAATGTTACCACCTCTAATGGGCTTTTTGGATACAAATTTGACTTTGTCATGAACACCTAATAGAGTTTCATCACCTTTTAATACTGATAGATTACTTTTGATGATATCATACAAGTCATTGAATTGCAGAGTAAATTCAGTGGAAAAAACTATTGTATCTACAATAGTTTTTTCCACTGAATTTTCTCTGCAATTCAATGACTTGTGTAATATCAACAAAAGGAATCTATCAGTATTAAAAGGTGATGAAACTCTATTAGGTGTTCTTGACAAAGTCAAATTTGTATCCAAAAAAGCTCCAACACTTGCCAATAAACTTTCCCCCAGTATGGTCAACAGCAATTTGAGAGAAACAGGAAGTCGGTGGTTAAATAAAAAGGGCATCTAGAAATTGCCTCACTTGTCAATTAGTTTCAACTAGTGTTGATTTCTGTAGCCATACAAACAAACAGAATTTTAAAATTGACCATTATGCAAATTGTGGTACGACTTTTGTGATTTATCTTATAGAGTGCACTCTGTGTTTTGAGCAGTATGTAGGTCAAACCTCCCGTGCGCTAAGATCAAGGATAGGGGAACATAAAAGGGACATTAAAAATTATAATAAGGATTCCAGTGTAGCCAGACATTTTAACTGTTTCCATTTTACAGATCAACCCAAATTTACTGTTAAAGTAATTGATATAGCTAAAAAGCCCATTAGAGGTGGTAACATTTATAACATCCTTTCCAAGAAAGAGCCCTTTTGGATTTGGAAACTAAATACTAGGGCACCCTATGAACTCCATAAGGAATGGGACATAAGTTATTTTGTGGAGTAGAATATTATATATTTTTATCACATTTTAGGATTTTATCTATGTGTGTACATATAAAATCCCCCTCTGATTTTGTCCAAACCTACTTCCATCTAATGTTACTGTATATATGTTTTCACATTAATATAGTATTCATTTGCTCATAATGATTACATTGAATTATACGTTATACCTATTCAATCTTAAACCCATCCAATTGTAATATCTAATTTGCTGATTATTTTGGTTACTAGTTGTTTGTGTATCATACTTGAATATCTAGAGGGAAGAAATTGGCACCATAAATGTTTCTCAATCAATTATAACATTTATAAAATAGAAATATTGCTAATGATATAACAATATCAGTGATATAATAAGGGATTAGAAAAATATATAAAAGAAAGAAAGAAAAAAAACAAATACAATGAAGAATAAGACACTGACACTCATCAAATTGCGAAATTGAATATAACGATAATCTATGTCTTAGTAATTATTTGAGGCTGACTTTCAAAATGTGTAGCAAATCATTTATACATATATTTCTTTTGCTTTAAACAATTTTCTGATTTTAATTTTTACATCTATTTTTATTGTTGTTGTTATTCATTTTCTTACACCTTTGTAGTGCACGTTTGTATACTGTTACTATATATGATTAGTCTTTAGGGGTGTGTTGTGTTCACAGTGCTGTGATTAGTCATAGCTATGTTTAAAGGGCGCACTACTCAGGTGGGGAGTCATCCTATGATTAAGTGCTGCATAGCACGAAACATGTTAGGACTCCGCCTCCTCCTCCGTTTGTAAATTTGTGCTGTTCAACGTTTTAATTAATGGAATAAAGTTCTCTTTTTATATCGTGATTCTGGAGTGCTGCTTCTTCTACTTCTCCATGCCAAACCAGAAACTGTGCTTTGAAATCAATAAATGTAAATGTAAAAAAAAAAAACACAAAAAAAAAAAATACTTTTAAAATATTACATTGACAATATATTAATTGTGCAAATATGCCCTGTATGCCCCATCATGCCTACATAAAAATGGCATTAATATTGTTTAGCAGTGATGAGGATGGATTCAGATTGCAATAGGTTAATCTCACACATATTAATAGGAATTTCTCTTACACACTGAACAAAAGGTTTAATTCAAAATAACTTTATTGTAACATTAAGAGGTGTGAAAGGCTGCTGGCTTTTAATGCATGGATGGAACCATTTTGCCTTGTGATCACTCACAATTTGGCTGGAAAGTAAAAATACATTTTTGGAGTAAATCACAGATAAATTGTTTTAACTTCATAGATGGGTATTTGATTACGTTATGGGTATTTGTACGTTAAATTCCGTATTTTTAAAGATATTCTATTGCATTTGATATGTAAGTTTATGTAAAAGTTCATTGACAAAGAGCTGCAAAATGTGTTGTAATAGATCATTTAGTCTGAGTCATTCATGATGTCAGAGAAAAAGCCTGAATTGAGAACAAAATTTTAAAAGTTGTGAAAATCATAGTGAGACATGTTGAGTTTCTGAATTAAGTTTTTAAGTTGTTAAGGGGTTATGTGTCTAACGTTTGTACCTGTGCTAAAGATATCACTGATAGTGGTGACTAACACAGATTTGGTGGCACAAGTTAGACAGGAAGTAAAAGGCCTGTGAAGATGCCACACAAATATGGGAAGGGAGTAAATTGATTAGGATTTCTGATTTAACCCACATATCACAAACAAAAGAGAATGTATTAGAATTGTAGTAAATATGTTTATAATGTAATAATAGCACCATCTTAGTGTACAGAATAATCATTGATTATGAAAAATTTGTATTAGCGTTGCTATGAATGAGGTTATCATATACAAAAATACATATATAAATTCTCAAACCCGGAATTCCAAAATCCAAATTTATTCTGAAATCCAAACTTTTTAATTAATATTTAAAAAAAAATAAAAAATAAACTGATCAAATAATATTTTTTTCTTCCTACCTGTAAAGCACAATCTTCTCTACCCTTGGTTTGGTTTTTGTTTTCTAAAATTCAAGTAATAGTCTATATTTATTTAAAACAACTATTACCTTTCTGATAACAGTACTGTACTATCTTTTTGATGATAGTACTATGTATACAAAAGTATTAAAAATTATATAAATATACGTACCTTTAGGTTGCATGTATCAGCTATACTATGACATTGCCTATGTGACGTAATATATTGCTGATTACACTTGGTTCCATCCCCTCTCCAAACTATCCGATTTTACAGAAACAAATATTCCAAAAACCAAAATATTACGAAAACCAAACTTTTTCTTTTCCCAAACAGTTTGTATAAAAGGTTTTCTACCTGTACATCCCTTACAGTTTTCTCATAATAATCATAGTATAGTGTAGTATAAAAAGTTACATTATTTTCTTTCCTAAGATATGGTGAGTCCACGGCTTGAGTAATTACTGTTGGGGATATCACTCATGGCCAGCAGGAGGAGGTAAACAGCACCACAGATAAACTGCTAAGTATCACTCCCTTACCCACAACCCTGAGTAATTCTCATTGCCCTCGGTGCATGGAGGAGGTAAAGTTTAGGTGTCTGAAGAAAAATTTTGATTTCATCTACAAGCAAGCTTTGGGGTATAGCCGTATTCCACGTCATTCCTTGCATTCGGGTAGTGGTGGCTTTAAAGCAGTTAGGAACTTGTAAAGAAGTACTTACTGCATTTTCCTAACAATTGCTGCCCTAATTTAGAAAGCCAGAGTTGGCTACTCTGTTCTTTCTTTTTCAAAGGTCTCTGTGGAGAACTGTGTCCTTTCATACCTTGTAACTGTCTACATGCCGGACAGCGAAGCAGGTAAGTGCTTTTTCTTCTGGTTGGGGAGATCATGCATTTAACAAATTAAAAACACTGCTTTTTTATTGGGACATAGATAATCCTGTTGTATGGGTTACACTGGGGCATGAAGCAGGCATTGTAGCATGTGTGAGACTAACATTTAAACTCTTTTAAAAAGCAAGGGTAAAATGTTTTTATTAGGCTTTATTTTTTGACACATATTTACTTGATAAAACAATACAAGTTTAAACTGAAAGTAAGGCTGAATTTTCTATTTCAGCAGCTTATTTTTTCCCCTTTGCAGGTTTGAAAAACTGTTTTTTTCTGGTACTCAGTGTACCAGGAAGTAGTTCCTTTCTGTGTTGCAGCAGTAATTTGAGATCGGCAGTTGCGGTCACATGACCGGCTTTACTTCATAACATTTCTGAGGAAAAAGTTGTTTTTCTCCATTTCTGGGTGATCCGGTCTTAATTGGTAGCGGTAAGACACCTCAATAATTGAGGTGTGGGGTTGCCTGAGGGGTATTTTAGAAGTTTATTTGATGTTTATTAAATGTTTTTTTCCTAACTTTTCTCACATAATTTTATCTGGGGATCGATCCTATTTTGGGATAAAACTAAAAGTATATTTTTTTCCTTGGCTTATTTTAATTGAATATTATTATCTTTGAAACTTATCTGTACAAGTTTATTTACTGTTTTACAACATGTCTGATATGGAACAAGAGTCTGCTCTCATGAATTCATGCTTATAATGTTTAGATGCACAAATTGCAGCTCCTATGCAATTTTGTTCTTCATGTGTCAAGAAAACCTTGCAAAATAAAGGTAACATTTTTGAGCCTAATGTCTCTCAGGATGATGCTGTTAAAATAATACCTCAGCTTTCTCTTGCTACTTCCTAAGCCTCAATTGTGTCACATGCAGTGCCCTGTGGTTCCTCTATAACTCCTGGTGGAGTTTATTTAAAAGCAGAAATTGCTGCCCAGGTATCTTCAGTGGTATCTGCGGCATTAGCTGCCATTCCCAGATTACAGGGAAAATGCAAGGGGAAATCTAGATATTTACAAAGTAAGGTGTCTGTCCTCAGTTCTGCTTCCCAAGTTGCCCTTTCTCATAAGTCTGATGAGGAAGATACATCAGGACTTTCTGAGGGTGAAATCTCAGATTCGGACAGTATAATTCCTTCTTCTGAGACTGAGGTGGTATCCTTCAGATTTAAGCTTGAACACATTTGTGTATAGTTAAAGGAGGTTTTAGCTACTTTAGATGACTCTGAAACCCCTGTCGTTGTCACTCCTAAGAAATCTAGTAAACTTAATAGTTTCTTTGATGAACCTTCCACTTTTACCTGTGCCGGACCATGCTAGGGAGATTATCTCACAGGAATGGGAGAAACCAGGGGTGTCTTTTTCCCCGTCTCCCATTTTTAAGAAAATGTTTCCTGTCGAGAACTCCATTGAAGACCATTGGTACACTGTACCCAAAGTTGAAGGGGCCATTTCCACTCTGGCTAAGAGAACCATTATTCCTATTGAGGATAGCTGCTCTTTTAAGGATCTGATGGACAAGAAGCTGGACGCTTATTTGAAAAAGATTTATGTTCATCAAGGTCTCCATTGGCAACCTGTGATGTGTATTGCCACTGTGACTAGTGTGGCATCTTATTGGTTTGATGCCTTGTCTGATTCTCTACAAGTAGAGACTTCCTTGGATAAAATTCAAGATAGGATTAAAGCTCTTAAGTTGGTTGTTAGACCAGGAGCTAAAACTTCTAGTTTTGCTGTCCTAGCCCTCAGGGTGTTATGGTTGAAATCCTGGTCTGCGGATGTTTCCTCTAAAGTCAAGCTTCTGGCGATTCCTTACAAGGGCAAAACCTTGTTTGGACCCGGTTTGGCAGAAATGATCTCTGATATTACGGGTGGAAAAGGGTCTTTTCTACCTCAAGATAAGAAGAATTGTCCAAAAGGACGTCAGAGTAATTTTCGTTCCTTTTGTAACTTCAGAGGAAAGCCTTCCCCGTCTTCTTCCAAGCAGGAACAATCCAAGCCTTCTTGGAAACCCATTCAGTCTTGGAACAAATTGAAACAATCAAAGAAACCCAAAACTGATTCCAAATCAGCATGAAGGGTTTGCCCCCAATCGGGATTGGATCAGGTAGGGGCAGACTTTCTCAGTTCTCTCAAGCTTGGATATGAGATGTCCCAGATTCCTGGACTGTGGATATAGTATCCCAGGGTTACAAATTGGAATTCAAGACTTTTCCTCCCAGAGGCAGATTCCATCTCTCAAATTATCTGTAGACCAGATAAAGAGAGATGTGTTCTTGAAAACATCTTTCCTCCATGGTAGTGATAGTTCCAGTTCCAGTGCAGGAACAGGGTCTCGGGTTCTACTCCAACCTATTTGTGGCTCCCAAAAAAGAGGGAACTTTCCGTCCCATTTTATACTTGAAGTGTCTAAACAAGTTTCTCAAAGTTCCATCCTTCAAGATGGAGACTATACACTCTATTCTTCCCTTAGTACATGAGGGTCAGTTCATTACAACCATAGACCTAAAGAATGCATATCATCATGTTCCTATTCACAATGACCATCACAGATTCCTGAGCTTTGCCTTTCTGGACAAACATTTCCAGTTTGTGGCCCTTCCATTTGATCTAGCAACGGCTCCCAGAATTTTTTCAAAGGTTCTGGGGGCTCTTTTGGCAGTGATCCATTCTTGTGGAATTGCTGTGGCACCCTACCTGGACAACATATTGGTTCAGGTGCCATCTTTTCAACAAGCAAAATCTCACACAGAGATATTGTTGTCTATTCTTCGTTCACACAGATGAAATGTGAATCTGGAAAAAAACTCCCTTTCCCCTGCTACAAGAGTAGTGTTCTTAGGGACCATAATAATTTCTCTATTGATGAAGATTTTTCTGACAGAGGTCAGGAAAAATAAAATCATTTCCTCTTGCCTCTCTCTTCAGGCTAATGCTTATCCTTCAGTGGCTCAATGTATGGAGGTAATCGGTCTGATGGTGGCTTCCATGGACATCATTCCTTTTGCTTGATTCCATTTGAGGGCTCTCCAGTTGTGCATGCTAAGACAATGGAATGGTGACTATGCGGATGTATCTCAAAGAATAGAGTTAGATCAGTCGTCAAGGGACTTTCTCCTGTGGTGAATTTCTCAGGAACATCTGTCTCAGGTTGCATGCTTTCGTAGACCTTCCTGTGTGATTGTGACCATGGACGCCAGCCTGCTGGGCTGGGGAGCAGTCTGGAACTCATTAAAAGCTCAGGGCCTTTGGACTCGGGAGGAGTCTGATCTTCCCATCAACATCTTGGAGTTGAGGGCAATTTACAATGCTCAGTTGTCCTCAGCCCAGTTTATCAGGTTCCAGTCAGAGAACATAACCTCTGTAGCTTACATTAATCACCAGGGAGAAACTCGGAGTTCCTTAGCCATGAAGGAGGTTACTCAGATTCTTCAGTGGGCAGAGACCCACAATTGCTGTCTATCTGCCAACCATATTCCAGTAGTAGACAACTGGGAAGCTGATTTTCTGATCAGACAGACTTTTCATCCCAGGAGTGGGAACTCCATCCGGAGGTGTTTTCCAGCTTAGTCCTCAAATGGGGGGTGCCGGAGTTGGATCTGATGCCGTCCCATCATAATGCCAAGCTTCCAAGGTACGGTTCAAGGTCAAGAGATCCACAGGCCATTCTGATAGATGCTCTGGGTTTTCAGGTTGGCATTTTCTGTTTCCTGGTGATTCTAATAGCCCCTGGGTGGCCTTGCAGGATCTGGTTTACAGACCTAGTGGAGATGTCATCTCTCCCACTTTGGAGACTGCCTCTGAAGAAGGACCTCCTGATTCAGGGTCCCTTCCTTCATCCAAATTAGAATTCCTAGAATTGTATCTTTTCTTCAGGAAGGCCTGGAAAAGGTATTGACAGTCAGTACCCTGAAGGGTCAGATTTCTGCTTTATCAGTTTTACTACATAAACTTTTGGCGGATGTGCCAGATGTGCAATCTTTTGGGTCAGGTCTTGGTCAAAATCAGGCCTGTCTTTAAGTCTGTTGCTCCTCCTTGGAGCCTTAACATTGTTCTTAAAGTTTTACAGCTGGCTCCATTTGAGCCATTGTATTCCATAGACATTAAGTTGTTATCTTGGAAGGTTTCGTTTCTTGTTGCTATCTCTTCTGCTCGAAGAGTCTCGGAACTCTTAGCTCTGCAGTGTGATTCACCTTATCTTATTTTTGATGCCGATAAGGTTATTTCTAAATATTAATCAGGAAATTGTTGTTCCCTCTCTGTGTACTAATTCTTCTTCTTCCAAAGAACGTTTGTTGCACAATTTGGATGTTGTACGTGCTCTTAAATTCTACTTACAGACGACTAAGGATTTTCACCAGTCCTCTGCTCTCTTTGTCTGTTTCTCAGGGAAACGTAAAGTTCAGAAAGCTACTTTTACTACTCTTTCTTTTTGATTAAGAAGTATAATTTGTTTGGTTTATGAGACTGCTGGACAGCAGCCTCCTGAGAGAATTACAGCTCATTCCACAAGAGCTGTTTCCTTTTCTTGGGCTTTAAAAAATTAAGCTTCTGTGGAACAAAATTGCAAGGTTGCAACTTGGTCTTCTCTACATACATTTTCCAAATTTTAAAAATTCGATATTTTTGCCTCGGCTGAGGGTTCTTTTGGGAGAAAGGTTCTTCAAGCGGGGTTGCCTTCTGTTTAAGACTGCCTGTATTGTCCCTCCCTATTTATTCGTGTCCTCTAGCTTGGGTATTGGTTCCCAAAAGTAATTAATCAAGCCGTGGACTTACCATAACTTAGGAAAGAAAAGTTAAATTTATGCTTACCTGATAAATTTATTTATTTCCGGATATGGTGAGTCCACGGCCCCACCCTTTATTTTAAGACAGTTGTTCTTTTGACTATAACCTCGGGCACCTCTACATCTTGTGTTACTCCTTTTTCTCCATTTCCCTTCGGTCGAATGACTGGGGGTTGTGGGTAAGGGAGTGATACTTAGCAGTTTAACTGTGGTGCTCTTTGCCTCCTCCTGCTGGCCAGGAGTGATATTCCCAAAAGTAATTACTCAAGCCGTGGACTCACCATATCCGGAAAGAAAGAAATTAATAAGGTAAGCATAAATTTTGTTTCTATCCCCCCCCCCCCCCCTTTGTAGTGGATCACTTTCTATGAGGGTATTTAGTGTTTTGCATACTTAGACACAACAAAATCTAGCCAACTTTCAGTTTGTGAGAAAATATAGTGAGATTTGGGGGGGGGGGATTGCTTACAGAATACGCCAGACCTGGTGGAGAATTTTTTAGCTACACCCATAGAACATCAATATGCAGTCCAATAGCAGAGACGGGGAAACTCATTTTACAACAAGGAAAACAACACGCTTGAATTTCATATTATAAATACCAAAGAGACTTTTTACATATGCAGTGCAGTTTTATTATAATTTCTACTATGCACCTTAAATTGTTCTTTTATTCCTAATTTTAATATTTCCATAAAACACAAATTTTGCAGAACTATTTTTATTTCAATATTTTATTTATCCTTTTTATCTGATTTTTAAATAACACATTTTTGGGAACTCTATTGTAATGTATGCATCACTTTTATTAAGCCGGGGAACACCACTTTGCGAGACACACTGTTCACAAAGTAAAAAGTGCTGTTATATTAGGACAGGGGCTTCATAGCACTGGCAAGATGTCCTAGAAAATATCACCAGTCCAAAAAACTTAGGTTACAACATGGCAGCACCCATTCTTTTATGGACACTAAAGTTTACACAATTTTTTCAACCTTTAAACAACTAACAGCAGGGTATATGTATGTGTTGTCTGTTTCTATATAAAAGAATCACAATTTATTGAATGTTTATATATGATTTGTTTTTTATTTTCATACTGTGTTGTCATTATTGATTATTATTCTCCACTACAAGAAAAACTGAAAGTATAACCGTTTCCGATGTACACAAATTAAACTCACGCGATTGTACATACGATTGCTAAAGCCCAGGGCAGTTAGGACAGCATGGCACGTCCTAACGGTAGGAAAAAGGCTAATCACAGGTGAAGACCATATGCTCAAAACAAGTCTTTTATAACATCAGGTTAGAGCTGCTAGGAAACATATGATAAGATGTAAGTTATTTTATTTATTTTTTAAATCAAAGTATCAGAAGGCTAAACACAGATGTGGTAAGGTTAAATGTATTACCTGACAAAAATTTTGTTTACAACGGAATAAGAAAGCACATAAATATGTATCAAAATAAAAGCCAAATTCTAATTTCAGTTTCTGTATATATAAGAATATGTAAATGACCACTAAACCTAATAAAATAGCATAAGCAATAAATGCATAATAAAGTGACAATGCAAAAGAGCTTGGTTTGAATTTCAAATGAGTAGTAGATTATTTTTTTGACAAATATCAAACAGCTAGATTCTGAGTTTTGAGTGCTATAGGGATTTTAACGACCGCAACAAAAGTGGCGTTATTTCACCTCCCTATAGTGCTGCTATTACAGGTTTTGAAAAAGCAGGCTTGTGCAGGCGATATGATGGCGTTAAGTTCCATACCGCACAAAATATATTGCTGCTTTTGACGTGCTCGTGCACGATTTCTCCATAGACATCAATGGGGAGAGCCGGCCAAAAAAAAGCCTAACACCTGCGATCGCGGAAACAAAAGCTCCGTAACGCAGCCCCATTGATGTCTATGGGGAAAAAGAAAATAATGTTTAAACCTAACACCCTAGAATAAACCCAGAGTCTTAACATCCCTAATCTGCTGCCCCTGACATCACCGCCACCTACATATAGTTATTAACCCCTAATCTGCTGCCCCCAACATCGCTGCCACCTACATAAAACTATTAACCCCTAATCTGCTGCTCCCGATGTTGCTGCCACTATACTAAAGTTATTAACCCCTAAACCTCTGGCCTCCCACATCACTACCACTAAATAAATCCATTAACCCCTAACCCTAACACCCACTAACTTTAAAGGGACAGTCAACACCAGAATTTTTGTTGTTTTAAAGGTAGATAATCCCTTAATTACCAATTTCCCAGTTTTGCATAACCAACACAGTTATAATTATACACGTTTTACCTCTGTAATTACTTTGTATCTAAGCCTCAGCAGAGTGTCCCCTTATTTCAGTTCTTTTGACAGACTTGCAGTTTAGCCAATCAGAGCTGTCTCCATGGTAAATTCACGTGCATGAGCTCAATGTTATCTATATGAAACACATGAACTAATGCCCTCTAGTGGTGAAAAACTATCAAAATGCATTTATATTAGAGGCGGCCTTCAAGGTCTAAGAAATTAGCATATAAACCTCCTAGGTTTAGCTTTCAACAAAGAATACCAAAAGAACAAAGCAAAATTGGTGATAAAAGTAAATTGGAAAGTTATTTAAAATTGCATGCCCTATTTAACACATGAACGTTTTTTTTTGGACTTGACTGTCCCTTTAACATAATAAAAATATAGCTAAATTAAATTTACAATTATTAACTAAATAAACCTACTAACCCCTAAACTGCTAGCCCCCCCCCCTACATCACATCAAGCTAAATTAAAATATATTAACCCCTAAACCTAACCCTAATCCTAAACCTAACCCTAACCCCCCTAACTTTAACATAAATAAAATAGAGCTAAACTAAAGTTACAATTATTAACTAAATAATACCTAAACACTAAAATTAAAAATAACTAAATTACATAAAAAAACAAACACTAAATTACAAAAAATAAGAAACAAATGATCAAAAATAAAATAGAATTACACCTAATCTAAGAGCCCTATCAAAATAAAAAAGCCCCCCTCCCCAAAATAAAAAACCCTAGCCTACAATAAACTACCAATGGCCCTTAAAAGGGCCTTTTGTGGGGCGTTCCCCCAAAGCATTCAGATCTTTTACCTGTAAAAAAAATACAAACACCCCCCCAACACTAAAACCCACCACCCCCACAAGCAACCCCCCCAAATAAAATAACTATCTAAAAAAAACTAAGCTCCCCATTGCCCTGAAAAGGGCATTTGTATGGGCATTGCCCTTAAAAGGGCATTTAGCTCTTTTACATGCCCAGACCCTAATCTAAAAATAAAACCCACCCAAAAAAACCTTAAATAAACCTAACACTAACCTCCGATGATCCACTTACAGTTATTGAAGTCCAGCTTGAAGGATCCATCCAGCCTGCAAGAAGTCTTCATCCAGGCGGCCTCTTCGATCTTCATCCTGCCGACGAAGTCCTCATCCAGGCGGGCTTGAAGTCTTCATCCAGTCGGCATCTTCTATCTTCATCCATCCGACGTGGAGCGGGTCCATCCTGAAGACATCCGGCGTGGAGCATCCTCTTCATACGGTCGCTGCCGTAAACTGGAACTTCAATGCAAGTGACGTCATCCAAGATGGCGTCCCTTGCATTCCTATTAGCTGAAAGATTTCAATCAGCCAATAGGATTAGAGCTGCTAAAATCCTATTGGCTGTTCCAATCAGCCAATAGGATTTGAGCAGCTCTCATTCTATTGGCTGTTCCAATCAGCCAATAGGATGAGAGCTCAATCCTATTGGCTGATTGGAACAGCCAATAGGATGAGAGTTGCTCAAATCCTATTGGCTGATTGGAACAGCCAATAGGATTTTAGTGGCTCTAATCCTATTGGCTGATTGAAATATTTCAGCCAATAGGAATGCAAGGGACGCCATCTTGGATGATGTCACTTGCATTGAAGTTCCAGTTTACGGCGGCTACCGTATGAAGAGGATGCTCCGCGCCGGATGTCTTCAGGATGGACCCGCTCCATGCCGGATGGATGAAGATAGAAGATGCTATCTGGATGAAGACTTCTTGTCGCCTGGATGAGGACTTCGCCGGCTGGATGAAGATAGAAGAGGCCATCTGGATGAAGACTTCTTGCCGGCTGGATGGATCCTTTAAGCGGGACTTCAATAACTGTAAGTGGATCGTCGGGGGTTAGTGTTAGGTTTATTTAAGGGTTTTTGGGGTGGGTTTTATTTTTAGATTAGGGTCTGGGCATGTAAAAGAGCTAAATGCCCTTTTAAGGGCAATGCCCATACACATGCCCTTTTCAGGGCAATGGGGAGTTTAGTTTTTTTTTAGATAGTTATTTTATTTGGGGGGGTTGGTTGTGGGGGTGGTGGGTTTTATTTTTGGGGCTGGTGTTTGTATTTTTTTTTACAGGTAAAAGAGCTGAATTCTTTGGGGCAATGCCCCACAAAAGGCCCTTTTAAGGGCCATAGGTAGTTTATTGTAGGCTAGGGTTTTTTTTATTTTGTGGGGGCTATTAGATTAGGTGTAATTCTTTTTTATTTTTGATAATTTGTTTCTTATTTTTGGTAATTTAGTGTTTGTTTTTTTGTAATTTAGTTATTATTTTTTTGCAATTAGATACTTTTGGTCATTTTTAGAGTAGTGTTAGGATTTTTTTAATGTGTAGTTTAGTTTAATTTAATTGGTAGTTAGTTTAACTGTAGGTTAATAATTATCTTAGTTTAATTGTTAGTTTAAAATTAATTTATTTAATTTGAAAGGTAGGTTTCAATTTAATTTAAGATAGGGAAATTGTAATTTTAATATAAAGTTAGGGGGTTGTTAGGTTTAGGGGTTAATAGTTTATTTTAGTATATTTCATTGTGGGGGCTTTCAGTTTAGAGGTTAATAGTTTATTTAAGTATATTTCGTTGTGGGGGGCTTGCGGTTTAGGGGTTAATAGGTTTATTATAGCGACGGTGTGGGCGGATGGCAGATTAAGGGTTAATAATATTTAAATAGTGTTTGCAATGTGGGAGGGTGGCAGGTTTAGGGGTTAATTGGTTTATTATAGTGGCGATGATGTCGGGGAGCGGCTGAATAGGGGTTAATACATTTTAATAGTGGCGGCGATGTCCGGAGCAGCAAATTAGGGGTTAATAAATTTATTATAGTGTTTGCAAATCAGGAGGGTCTCGGTTTAGGGGTTAATAGGTAGTTTATGGGTGTTAGTGTACATTTTAACACTTTAGTTATGAGTTTTATGCTACAGATTTGTAACGTAAAACTCATAACTACTGACTTTAGATGGCGGCACGGATCTTGTCAGTATAGGGTGTACTGCTCACTTTTTGGCCTCCCAGGCAAACTCGTAATACCAGCGCTATGGGAGTCCCATTGAAAAGGGACTTTTTTAAAAGTGCGGTACTGACGTTGCGTGACGGCTAAAAAGGTGTGCGGTACACCTATACCTACAAGACTTGTGATAGCAACGTTAGGGAAAAAGCAGCATTATGGGCCATAACGCTGCCTTTTCAATCATAACACCAAACTCGTAATCTATCTGAAAAGTTTGTTACATTTACCTTCCTAATGCATCATGTGACAGTAATCAACCAATAACAAAATGCATATATGTACATCCTGTGAATTTTGCACATGCTCAGTAGGAGCTAGTGCATCAGAAAGTGTGCTGTGCACATTTTGATAATTGAAGTGAATTTGAAAGTTGTTTAAAATTGTTTGCTCTATCTGAATCATGAAAGTTGAATTTGACTTGAATGTGCCTTTAATGGCTTCATAATCATTTTAGCAATACTTTTTTTAAACTAGAATAATTGCAGGTTTGCTTTTCATATTTCAATATAAATGAATTTTATTGCATCTACGTTTAAAAAAAATTAAGGGGAATGTGTTTTCATATTTATAAATTGTATTAAATGATCTCTTCTTATAAATTGCACCAATTGATGATTTACATCTGTACTTTCTACACCAGAGGTTTGCAGGTGATGGGTAAGCAACTTGTAATCCCCAAACCTCTGAAGAAGCGCATAGGCTATGCGCGAAACATGTCAGTTAGTGTAAGCTGCCCTGCTAAACTACTCTACAGATGAATAAAAACTAATTGCACTGGCTATCTATCTGGATTTGTCCCTTCTTTTCCTTAAATCTAAAGCTGGCTAATCTAAAGCTGGCTAGATCTGACAACTATACTTCAAGTCAGTTGAAAGTCAAAGGCCAGATTACAAGTTGAGCACAGATGATAATATGAAGTTATGTTTGCACTGAGCCAGCCCAATCAATAACACTCAATCTAGTGTTACAGTTTGTAGCAAGCTGATACATATATAGTGCACACTATACTTTCAATGGAAACCTCAAAGAGGCTGGCACACAATCTGAAATAACGATTTCTCTTTTAATGCTTTTGAAAAACTGGCTATTTAATTAAGGTTTAATACACTGGGAACAAAGAGGAAAATGTATAAAAGATTCCAGTTGGACAAGTTCTCAAGTACAGAACCTGTCTGCTTGCAATTGCCATTTGCGGTGCGGTAACATTTAAAGGGACAGTATACACCAATTTTCATACAACTACATGTAATAAACACTACTATAAAGAAAAATATGCACAGTAACTGATCTAAAAATCCAGTATAAAACTTTAAAAACTTACTTAGAAGCTCCCAGTTTAGCACTGTTAATGAGGTTAGGCTGGGACACGCAGTGAAAGGGGCTGGGAAGACAGAAACCGCAGACACTCCCCCCCCTTTCCTGCATATGAAAAGACAGATTACACAAACAGGAGCCAGCAGGAGTCTGTAAATACGTGTATACATCTGAAACTTTGGGGCTTGGATAAGAGTTTGAAAATCAGCATAATGTTATTAAAAAATAAGCAAAACTATACATTGTTAGAAAAACATTCCCAGATGGGCTAAATGAATGGATCATCTTCAAAACATGTATGCAAAAAAAAAATCTAGTCCCTTTAACATTACTCAAGAGCACTTTTGTGCAATGCCGCCCCTGATCTGGCGCAATCAACTGCGCAAGAAGTAAACTCCTAAACAATAGGAAAGACAGCAGCGCCTGATAGTGTAATAACGAAGACACAATTGATATGATGAAAGGTGAGCAAAAAATGGGTACTAACAAACCAAATTACACATCCAGTGCAATCAGCGAACTGAGGCTTCAGAGCCGCTCGGCTGACTCAATCCACTCAAAGGATCAGCTGGGCCAGGTGCATACGATGTCCAGAACCAACACACCATACGATCACCTGTGGAATACACCTCAGAAGCGTTGTAGGGACTGAAACATTTTTTTCCCCCAGATCCAAAAGAGCAAGAGCAAGGTGCGAGTATAAAATGTTTTTATTTAAATTTAAAAAAAAAAATGGACAAGAGCACAGCAATGCATTTCTCAGCAAATGTGCCATTTCATCAGGCTGCATCGCTCATCTCACACCTTGCTCTATTTATACCATATGAATAACCATAAATTGCACACACACCATAATCTCACACCCCATTGGGTCACACAGGAGTTACTGATATCCAGAATATATTGATACAGACTAAACAATATCTATAGGTGCACTAAAGTTAATAGACACATCCATATATAACAGTTCACAGTGATAAATAATCAAATACACTAACATCAATAGTAAAACATCTAACAATAAAAGATGATAAAATGACACTCCATTGGTTCACTCTAACGACTTCTACTAGGATGGCTAAGTGTGACGTCAATGTCTATGTGTGAAATGACAATTACCATAGGACTTGAGAGCTGGTACCGTGGACCAATCAAAATTCCAACTCATATTAAAAACAAAGATGTTATTTTTGTTTTTAATATGAGTTGGAATTTTATATCAATTTCAAATTAATTTTATTTCCCTTTTGTATATTTATGTGTACTGACACTTGATTGGTCCACGGTACCGGCTCTCAAGTCCTATGGTAATCGTCATTTCACACGTAGATGTTGACGTCACTCTTAGCCATCCTAGTAGAGGCCGTGAAAATGAACCAATGGAGTGTCGTTTTATCATCTTTTATTGTTAGATGTTTTACTATTGATGTTAGTGTATTTGATTATTTATCACTATGAACTGTTATATATGGATGTGTCCATTAACTTTAGCGCACCTATAGATATTGTTTAGTCTTTATCAATATATTTCGGATATCAGTAACTCCAGTGTGATTGGTTTGATCGCTGGTCCAGTGTCCATTGATATGTGCAGCTTTAGTGGGTGTGTACGGTGTTGATCCTTTTGATTGGCAGCGCCCCCAAACATGTTTGTTTATTGTAACGGCTACTATTGGATGTCGGCACCGGCGATCGACCGAATGGGGTGTGAGATTATGGGGGGTGCAATTTATGGTTGTTCATATGGTATAAATAGAGCAAGGTGTGAGATGAGCGATACAGCCTGATGAAACGGCACATTCGCTGAGAAACGCGTTGCTGTGCTCTTGTCGATTTTAATTGTTTTTAAAATTTAAATAAAAAACATTTTTACTCGCATCTTGCTCTTGCTCTTTTGGATCTGGGGGGAAAA